>NC_068969.1:90394988-90522488 GCF_026419915.1 Harpia harpyja | reverse complement strand
TAATATTTCATATTTGTTTGCCCAGTATTATATATAAAACTGATAAAGTAGAAAATTAAGTTTCCTGATGTTAAGGCTTTTACATGTCAGCTACAGTACAGCATTGTGAGACTATGGTGAGTATTCTCAGGACTGTACATCAGGGTAGGAAGAAAAATTTTGAGCTCTTAGCTAGAAATTAATAAAAATACAACTTTTCATATTCTCTGCATTCAAAGATTCATGCGATTGTAGCATATATTTATAAACGCCTCCTTCCTTCAAGTACATCTACAGATTGTGCATGGGGTTTTATTTCTTCACTCAGAATTCATAGAGAATCTGCTGAAAACTCCTTACTGAAGCTCCCCTTCTCTCTCAGAGGGGACAGCTTATTAATTCAATATACAGTGATGGTGAGGTCTCAAAGCTCACCTAAGTATATGAATCACTGCTTGTGTTTCATATATTTCATATATAAGGATGTTATGATGGGCATAAGTTGCTTTTGTTCACCTTTTTCTTGATTGTTCTATACTTAACTGAAGGTTGGATTGCACAAAAAGTAGAACTTCAGAGCACTATAAAGGGAAGCCCAAGATTTCACCAGAAGATACATTGCTGATCAGGATCAAAATTTGCCCTGTAACTGTGTAACTACAGGTTTTCATGTGTGTCTAACCATCCTGAGGGTCTGTAGGCAATGAAATAAAATACTTGTTAAATATAGATGAAAATAGGAGTAAATGCTTTTCAATGAACATAATGTCTTGATTTCTGAAACTTTGTTAGTGCTGGTTTTTTTAGCTTGGCATATTTGAAAAAGTAAATAACCAAGTCTTGGTTGATGCATGTAAGACTCCATCTTGTCACTTTTACATGAAGAGTCATCATCACATAGAATGAAACACCTGATATTCTAATTATAATATTGAGATTTTGTCCAAAATACTAAGAGTAACTTAAAACTTTTTTTGGAAAATAAATATTTTGTCATTGAAAGTAAAAGCTGTGCATGGGGTAACTCAACTTGTTGAGAGGTGTTACTGCTGTTAGGGCGTATCATTCCTGCTATGGACCAGTGGTGTGTTGGTACATGACTTGTAGGCTAGAAGTACAAAAAAAGTAAGTGAAAGGCAAGGACATTGCAGTTGTCAAAGTAAGGTGACTTGGAAGCTTTTAAATTACGTCAATACAGACGTATTTTAATGTACTGTAAAAGTTCTTGCTAACAGTTGCAGGAAGGTGGGATACTCTCCATTGCCCACCTTCAAACCTGTGTTAAGGTTGTTTTTTAAAAAGTTGTTAAGTGGTGTGCCACTGTTTTCTCACACCAGAATCATTTAGAAATGTTTTCAGTCCTCTTATGCCTCTTATGTTCTTGATTTGAAGATGGCAGAAGAATTGGGGAAGGGTATATTCGTAAGACCTGTAAAATAGATCTTTTAATTGTATAGTGGAGTTTAGGAATTCATGGCTGTAAAAGAAGGTTTGTGTACAAATTTTTACTATTATTAGTTTGGAATGTTTTTATGAAATATGTACAAAAATCATTCTATCGTTTCCACTGAAGAAGCTTTCTAATACGAGCAGCATTAGAACGTATGCTTACTACATATATCATAAATTTCAACTATTATTAAATACATTTGTGTATTAAAAGTTGCTTTAAAATGGAATAAGTTTTCATAAAGGGTCATTGTCACAGTCTTCCTGCTGCTACGTTTGTGCTCAGTTGACTAACAATCTTTGGAGGATTTAGACAACAGTAGCAGAAATACTTTGTGTTAGTACCAAGGTAATTTCGAAAGCAGATGAGAAAAAATTACCTACCTAATTTGCCTTCAGTCGTCAACTGAGGGACTTAACTGTGGCTGCAGCTACTGTGTAAAGCAGCATGCTTACGTTCAGGATCTGTGTCTGTACAGTACAGCCTTTATTAGAGATACCCATAGGGTGAGGTTTTTTGTTTGCAGTATGCTGTGCATGTTGTTGCTTACATTACTCTGAGCTGCGTGTGGATTGGATTGAGTGGCATTTCTTCTTAGTTAGTATGAAAAGAAGTGTCCTCGTGGAGGCTGAATAAGTCATTGGATGCCACAATTTTTTTTTCTGAGTCCAGAAAAAAGAAGTGTGCTTTTGAATTTAAACAAAGAAACTGAAGGTAACTGGTTATAAATAGACCTCTTTGTCTCTTAACAGACTATGAACTGTATCAGATGATTTTTTTTTCTTTCCTTTTAAGGCCAAAAAGTGAAGCTTAAGAAAAACAAAACACAGAAAAGCTGTATTTTAGCAACGGTCTCAGTTAGGTCAACTGTAATTTTCGCAAACTAAGGAATATGGATTTTTTCGGGTTAAAACATTATGCATAATATGAAATAAAACTTGGGGAAAATTGGAACATCAATATCATGTATAAGAGATGTATTCCTGTACATGCAGAGATTCTACACCCACATTGAGGAAGTGCTAATATAGATGTATATGTGCAGCAAGTTCAGTGCTGATTTGGGATTTTTGTCCTTGCAGGTGGGTTACTGTGCATTAAGATCATCCTGATAGAAGCCAAAATAACATGTTGCATTCTTCAACAAAAATATAGTGAACAAAATTTAAATATAGTTGTATTAAGCCAGCAAAGATGTAATTTACATTTTAGCATTCATAAATATCTGTGCTAGATTTCAAATATAGCATATTATAGGCTGAGTTCACTTTGGCTTGTAGGTAATACTGTGTAGTAAGTGTTTCAAATTATATTACACTTATCCTGACACAAGAGGTCCTTTTCTGGGGGAAAGTTTGAACTAGGTGCTTCTGTTGGAAGAAACCAATATTCAGGAGTTGTTATAGTATAACCCTAACTGTAAAATTACACATTATAGCCAGTAGGGTTCAGTATGTTTTCACTTTAGAGGTCTCTAGAGTACTGGCTGTTTGTCAAAATCAAAAGAATATATTAGAAACCATTTGTAGGAACTTCTTTGAAGTCATTTAGACTCAATGCCAAAATCTGTATTAATTCCTCTCAGCAGCATCTACTATTTCAAATTCATAATTAGGACTCAAGGTGAGGCTGCCACCTTATTCTGTTTTTCTAACTGTTAAACTACTTCAGATAATCCTCAGACTTTCCAGTTAGGTGGTCAGTGGAAGGGTCGAATCACTAAATTGAAGCAAATTACTTGCTTGTATATTGGGAGAATGCCTTTTCCTTGAAACACCTAATGACTATTGCAAAGGAGTTTAAAATACCATGCTGCTTGATGAAAGTCACACGCATGCATCAGCCACCAGACCGTCCGCTTTTCGCTTCGTAGAAGCATACATAGGACAAAATGATAGTAAATCTTCGTCTCCCATGCACAGATATGAATTTCACCATTTGATTTGGTCACTGGTTTTTTAGAAGTTGAAACCTGGATTGGGATACAGTTTAAGCCCTTGGGTATAGGAATTTTCTGCAAACGCAGTTAAAAGAAAATTCTCCCATAGTATCTGTTTAAGCCCTTTTCATGGTCCACTGGTGATCCCAGAGTACCCTATGGGGAAGAATGTGCATGTCTGAATTTATACCAAGGTTTGTGGCCCATAATTATGACACTGAATTCATCGCTTTCCTTCATGTTTGTGTAATAACCCTGACTTAATCATAGGAATATTCCCATTTTGTTGCTACTGAAATTCTTTCTTGTGTGGCTTTTTAGAAGACTTCACTGGTATTTTCATTGGATTATTCATGTGATTCATAATGCTCAGCAGAAGGAAAAGGCAAAGATGCCAAATCTCGAACAAAACCATGTGTTGTTATAATATAAAGCTTAAAGCTCTATTATACATGCGCAATGCAATCTGTCTCACTGGCCCCCAGCTACACGTAAAATACAAAACAAGTACACACTCTGTTTTAAAAGTGCTTGATTAATCTGGTATGGGATTAATAGAGTTTTCTGCTGTTCATGAACTCCAGGTTAAGGCCTGATTCTAGTTCCTTTATATCATGTAGTCATTTTTATGCTCTAAGAGCAATACTTTTTAGTGATACAGAGTTACTGGAAATCTGTCTAGTTGGCTATATTTTAAAAGAACCATAGAAAAATCTAAGGGACATAAAAATATTGAAACAGGGATAATTTAATAACATGGAAGATTTTGGTCATCTCTAGACTATCAGGTTGAGAGAACTGTGAACACACTACTCTTTGAAAGGATGAATTTATACCTAATTGAGACCATACAAATATTGGACTAAAAAAGGGCAGAGAAAAGGATTAATTTTGGCAACCTTAGAGAGGCAGACTGGGCAGTATAATAAAAGTGCTCTTTTGTTTGAGATTCATCTCCGTGTGACTTAAAAATCAATGGGAGTTATTTGGGTTTTTTTGGTTTTTATTTTCCTTGCAAGTTTTTAGAGACAAAAGTATTATTCTATCATGTTGAAATTCAGAGCATGTTGAAATTCAGTGAGAATTTTTGGAACTCACTTTCTAATGTCTGGAATTGTCTGAAACCAGTACTGGTTTAAAGATATGAGCATTAATATGCTAATTTTCAATTAGAGTCATTGACATATTAATCATTTAGGGAAGTGTAGAGCCTAAAAGTTGGTGACAATGCAAAAAGAAGGGAGTTAGGATGTATTAGAAATTGAAGGACTTCCTAGCAGACATGGCTTTTGGAAGGTGTTTAGTAGATACACAGCAGTTAAATGTGCCTTTGATGGAAATTATTTTAAGTATTTTCCAGAATTTGACGTGATTTCCTCAGGTGTCTGTATGTCTAGATAAATTAGCCCAAATTGAATCTTGGTATCCGGTTGCTTTTCTAGACTGCAGAAAATATGAGCTTGCTTGCTTGGTTTCCCTGCCCCCTATCAGAGGGATGCTGTCCTTAGTTTTGCAATCCATATTAGCATGACTTAAGTATGCTCTAATGTTGGGATTTGCTACAGTCTCTTGAAATAATGCAGAGTAGGATGCTGACATTCCTTCTGCAATTCTTTGTTTGCTTTTTATTATATCTTTTCATGAATTATTAATTCTTTATTTTTTAAGAGCTGTATAAGGAAGACATTGCCTTGTGACTATGAGTAATATGTAACTGGTAATGGAGCAAAAGATCATGAATATACTGTTTACTGCCAGTAGTTCTCTTTCCTTTGTTTGCCTGGTTTTCCATATTTCTCCTAATACTATAAAATCATAGTTAAGTTGCTCTCATAGCCTCAGTTGAAAGATCATGTAAATGTACCTAGGCTATGTGATAGCCCTTCTCCTCGTAGCTGTTGCGGAGTTACTGGAGCATAGCCTTACAGTGAGTATAAGAGAGGATATAGCTCTCACAGCTCAGTAGGTAATTCTTGGATTATGTCATGGATATTGCCAATAGGAGGGCAGTAGAAAGGCTGCTTAGATTAAATGATTCAGTCCACCGCTTTAAGAGAATGTAATTTAGAAGAATAAAACTATAATTACCATCATTCTTGGAAGCAAGTATTTTTTTCCAATAATATATGTTTTATCCAAACATACATACATTTGTGAATCAGGATCAAAAATTAATCTATGTTTATTATTACAGCGTTATTAGCTAAGGAAAAAATACAAAAGAAAAAAGACAACAGACATAATTTTGTGTTTAATAATAATAATACTTCATTCAGGAAAGTCTGTCCAGCTCTGTTTTCTGTAGTAGGTTTAATAAACCCTGTCGTGCTTTTTATTTTAAATAATTATGGGAAATAGGTTTTTGTATTAACTTAAACTTAGTTATTAAGGACTTACTGAGTTTGCAAAAAGAAGCATGTTCACGTGCAGAGGATTCAGTGGTTTGTAACTAGTCAGCTCTCTTGTGATAAAGAAGGCCAAAACTACTGTCAGAGATCTTACACTTTTCCCTTTATGTGGTTAATGAGTGGGGGACTTCTAAGGCAAAATCCTAATGTTGACCTTCTTGTTCTTATATAAGAAGTAGTTTAAAAATATTTGCAGCTTTTTTTAGGGTGATGGATCATCTTCCAACATGTGCCGTTAGTGTGGGGGCCAGTCTAACTCGTACCAATTCAGCGTTCCCATATGATATCACTGTGGAGTCCATACACTCACTTTTAATTCCTGGTGGCTTGCAGTCAAAATGGGGTGGGAGAACAGTCTGTATTTTAATTTTTTTATTTCTGTCATTCTAAACAGCTGTATTAAAAAAAAAAAGTTTTGCAAGTTTAATCTTAATAATCTTTACCCAAAAAAAGCAGACATGCTATGTCATAAAATAACTATTAGTGACTAGTTTGTATCCTATAAATCTAACTTGAGTTGATAATATGGTCCATTACCAGCTAACTGCACAGAGTATTTTTCATTTTACACTCTTCAGTTACTTTTTAGTGAAGTGTTAAAAAATATGAAGCTTTTCTCCTCTCTAAAATTGCACACTGTCTGTCTGTTATTAGGGAGATAACAGCTCTTATAAATGTTTCAGTAAGCGTTAAGTAGACAGTTATGTGCACTCTCATTCCACGCTTATTTGCTTACTGTAATAAACTGATAAAATATGTGTGGTTTGTCTCTGTGTATCTGCAGGCATCATGAGTCACATAGATTTCCTTTAGAAATAATGTTGTGTCTGCAGAATTGATTGGTTATTTTCATAAACCATCCAAAGGTACACAAACGACTTCTATTATTTGAACATATGCTGTGTAAGATTTGTAGGGGATTATCTCCTGGTTACTAGATGCTTCTTGTTCTATTAACTCTGTGGAGGATTATTTTAACCCCAGAGTGACTGCAGGTATCAGCCCTATGGGTTTCTTCAAGTATTGCAACTGTATGCGTTAAAAATTTCAGAATTAAAACAAAAAACTCTGTTTACTAGACTGATGCAGCTGTTAAATAGACTGCATTACAGTCACACCAACCTTTGCCAGCTCAGAACCCTTGGTAGCAAGTAGAGGGCTTGAGAATTCTCATTTTCCAGAACTAAATTCCTTTGTTCAGCTTATATACATTTTATCTATTTCTAGTACTGACACGTTAAATGCAACTGAAAATTAATGTTCTACAGGAAGGAAGAGGGTTTAAACATAATGTCATTATTCTGACTGTCCTTTGTGTGTCTGTTCCTCTGTATACTATGATATTGAAAATAAAATTGAATGGACTCACAACTGAAATTATGACTGAAACATGAGCAGTAATGCTGAAAGGGGCATAGATTAAAATCTCTAAAAATCACAGGAAGGTTTCAGTAAATTTGAGTCAGTGTTACAATTTAAGTATGGTGAGGGATTTTTGCTGTATGGATGCATGCATCTACATGTTGGACTTCTGACTACTAACCTTTTGTATTTTCATTCCTATTAATAAATAGTGTTAATAAAACCACTATATGTTAACACAGAGAAGCTAGTGTACTTCAAAATACTTGTTTTAACATGAATAAAACATACTTCCTAAGCTTGTTAATGAAAAATGGGTGAACCATTTCATGAAATAACTTTTCTATTATGCATGTCCAGCTCAAATTGATTTAAATGTTAAAAGTTAAAGGCTAAGCTTAAACTTAAAAATAAGATTTAAATTGCATCTTAAAACTTAAGTTTTACTCGTTAGTTCATCAATGGTTTAAATGGTTTTAACAGGTGTGTCCTGGGTTCAGCTGGGATAGAGTTAATTTTCACAGGAACCTGGGAGGGGGCACAGCCAGGACAGCTGACCTGAACTAGCCAAGGGGATATTCCATACCATGTGACGTCATGCTCAGTATATAAATGGGGAGCGTTGGGTTCTGGGTGGTGAGCAGTTGCACTGTGCATCACTCATTCTGTATATTCTTTTATTAGTACTATTGTTGTTGTTGTAACTTCTCTCCTTGTGTTGTCCCAGTAAACTGTCCTTATCTCAACCCACAAGGTTCTACTTTTTTTTCTTTCTCCTTTCTGATTCTCCTTCCCATCCCACCGGAGGGGGCAGGGAGGAGTGAGCTAGCTGCTGCGTGGTGCTTTGTTGCCAGCTGGGCTAAACCCATGACAGTCCTTTGGGGCACCCAACATGGGGCATGAAGGATTGAGATAACGACAGATCTGGCCACAGCATGTTAAATCAAGTTTGTTATATGCATTTCTTATATTAGTTAAATAGCTGCTGGTCACAATGTTGGTTCATTTGTTCACATGGTGGCGTTATGTATGTTCTTATATGTGCTGTGTATTGCCTGCGGCGATGTTTATCACCTCTGGGAGAGGGGTCAGGATTATCATTTTGCTATACTGGGTAATGTCAACTTAATGAAATGATTGCATCACTGGTCATGAGGTTAAGCTGGTATTTGTATGCAGCATTGATGTCATTCCCATACCTCAGGTGCCTTCTATTGGAATTTATTGGTAGTTGCACCCAATCTGTGGGGAAGTCGCGGGGGCAGGAGGGAGATACTTCCTCCCATTCTTTCACCTCCCCTTTCTCCTTCAGGCTAATTACAACAGCTTTTGAGAATTTTTAATATCCTTGGGATGCACAAGCCAACATGCTGTAATTGCTATGTCTCCTGAATGTGTTTCAGGTCTTGTTTAGGGCTACAAAAAAGCTTTTTAAGAATACCACCCAGAGTTCTGCCTCAAGACTGGATAATCATGGGTGGCATGGCATGTGGGAGAATATGGGCAGGTATCTAGAGAACGTCTCACCTCCAACAGTTTGGAACTTCACTCCCAAACAGCTACAGGACCCTGATAAAGTGATAGAATATTTGAAAGGAAAATGCTGTGGCTATTCCAAAGAGGCACAACTTACCACACTGTGCTGAGCCCTGACCCATATCTACCAAACACTGCTCAATATTATGCAGCACCCTCAGGGGGAAAGGAGGGAAAAAACAGACCAACAGGCACTGTGGCTGAACCAGAGAACCAACCTGTGCCAGTATCAGTCACCCCTATACAGAAGAAGAAATACACAAAGAGATCAGTTCGCTTAGTGAGATATGAAGGTGAACCAGGGTCATCACAAGAATAGGAGGAAGAGGCAGAACCCGAAATAATCACCCAATCTCTATCCCTGAGTGAGTTGTGTGATATGCAAAAAGATTTTGGCCACCATCCAGGTGAGCACATTGTTCCTGGATGGTCCAATGCTGGGATAATGGGGCCAGTAGTTTGGAATTAGGAGGTAGGGAAGCCAAGCAGATAGGATGCCTGTCTAGGGAAGGGGGCATTAACAAGGCGATTGGGAGAAAAACACAAGTCCTCAGCCTCTGGAGGCAACTTCTGTCAGGTGTGAAGGAAAGATACCCCTTCAAGGAAGACATTACATGTCACTTAGGCAAGTGGACCACCATGGAAAGAGTTATCCAGTACCTGAGGGAATTAGCCATGCTGGAGGTGACTTACAACGATCCAGAAAATGAGCAGTCACCCACAGATCCAGGTGAAGTCCAATGCACACAACTCATGTGGTGGAAGTTTCTACAAAGTGCACCACTGTTAAAGAATTTTCAAACGCGGGTTTCTCTAGGTTTGCTTTATTAACAACTCAGAGTTGGGCCACCACTGCAGTGAATGGCCCAACTCTGAGTTGTTAATAAAGCAAACCTAGAGAAACCCGCGTTTGAAAATTCTTTAACACCACCGTTGTATGCCAACTCATTGACAGTAATGTCCTGGAAAGAAGGCAGTGGACCAACAGTGGACGAAGTGGCTGTCCAACTCTGGCAATACGAAGGAAGTCTCTCTTCCTCCCTATGGGCCTGTGTCTCGGCTGTAGGGGAATTGTCCCGAGAGTTCCAGCAATTCAAAGTGGATATGTCCTCCTCCCCACCTGTACAGGCCCGCATCGCAGCTATTAGGAGTAAGCATTCCTCTGCTCAAGAGAGAGGAAATAGAAGGTACATACAATGGGGTACCCTGTGGTTTTACCTGCGTGACCATGGAGAGGACATGAGGAAGTGGGATGGAGAACCTTCCTCAACCCTAGATGCATGGGTACATGACTTGTGAGAAAAAGCAATTGGAAAAGAGGATTCCTCCTGGAAAAATGCCGCTCCGGTTGCCAGCGAGCAGTTCCCATGACAGACTAGAAGGGCTGATGTCATTTCTGATCCTCTTGAAGGGACTTCTGATACATGTTTGCAAAAAGTAATGAATGCTGTGGCCAGGATTAGAGGGGCCCTGCCTCCAGCCAGGTGGAGGAAAGGGACAACTGGGTCTACTGGTTGGTGTGGATTCGATGGCCTGGCACATCAGACCCACAGGAGTATAAGGCTCTAGTGGACACTGGTGCACAACGTACCCTAATGCCGTCAAGCTGTAAAGGGGAAGAACCCATCTGTATTTCTGGTGTGACAGGGGGATCCTAGCAGGTAACTGTGGTGGAAGCTGAAGTGAGTCTAACTGGGAGTGAGTGGCATAAACACCCCACCGTGACTGGTCCAGAGGCCCTGTGCATCCTCAGCATGGACTGCCTCAGGAGAGGGTATTTCAAGGACCCAGAGGGGTACCGTTGGACCTTTGGTATAGCTGCCTTGGAGACAGAGGAAATTGAACAGCTGTCCGCCTTGCCCAGTCTCTCTGAGGACCCTTCGAGTGTGGGGTTGCTGAGGGTCAAAGAACAACAGGTGCCAACTGCTACCACAGTGGTGCACCACTGGCAATATCACACCAGCCAAGACTCCCTGATTCCCACCCATAAGCTGATTGTTGACTGGAGGGCCAAGGAGTGATCAGCAAACCTCACTCACCCTTTAATAGTCCCATATTGCCAGTCTGGACATATAATAGAGACTGGAGACTAACAGTAGACTATCGTGGCCTGAATGAAGTCACACCTCTGCTGAGTGCTGCCATGCTGGATATATTAGAACTTCAATACGAACTGGAGTCAAAGGCAGCCAAGTGGTATGCCACAACTGATATCGCTAATGTGTTTTTCTTAATCCCTTTGGCAGCAGAGTGCCAGCCACAGTTTGATTTTACTTGGAGGGGCATCCAGTACTCCTGCAATTGACTGCCCCAGGGGTGGAAACACAGCCCCACCATTTGCCATGGACAGATCCAGACTGCACTGAACAGGGTGAAGCCCTGGAACACCTGCAATACATTGATGGCATCATCATATGCTACACATATGACTACACAGCAGAAAAGGTTTTTGAGAAAAGGAAGAAAGCAATCCAAATCCTCCTGAAAGCCAGTTTCACCATAAAACAAAGTAAGGTCAAGGGACCTGCACAGGAGATCCAGTTTTTAGCAATAAAATGGCAAGACAGGCATCGTCAGATCCTCATGGATGTGATCAACAAAATAACAGCTGTGTCTCCACAGACTAATAAAAAGGAAACGCAGGCTTTCTTAGGTGTTGTGGGTTTTTGGAGAAGCATATTCCAAATTACAGTCTGATTGTAAGCCCTCTCTATCAAGTGACCTGGAAGAACAATTTTAAATGAGGCCCTGAACAATGACAAGCCTTTGAACAAATTAAACAGGAGATTGTTCATGCAGTAGCCCTTGGGCAGTCCGGGCAGGACAAGATGTTAAAAATGTGCTCTACACCACAGCTGGGGATAATGGCCCTACCTGGAGTCTCTGGCAGAAACCACCCGGGGAGACCCGAGGCCGACCCCTGGGCTTTTGGAGTTGGGGATACGGAGGATCCGAGGCCCACTATACTCCAACTGAAAAAGAGATACTGGCAGCATAGGAAGGAGTTCAAGCTGCCTCAGAAGTGGTTGGTACTGAAACACAGTTCCTCTTAACACCCTGACTGCCGGTGCTGGGCTGGATGTCAAAGGGAAGGTCCCACCTACACATCATGCAACTGATGCCACGTGGAGTAAGTGGGTTGTGCTGATCACACAATGGGCTCTCATAGGAAACACCAGTCACCCAGGAATTGTGGAAGTGATAATGGACTGGCCAGAAGGCAAAGATTTCAGAATATCACCAGAGGAGGAGGTGACACGGGCTGAAGAGGCCCCACTGTATAATAAACTGTCAGAAAATGAGAGGCAATATGCCCTGATGGGTCCTGTCGCATTGTGGGAAAACATCGGAGGTGGAAGGGTGCCGTATGGAGTCCTATATGACGAGTCACAGAAGCCACTGAAGGAGAAGGTGAATCGAGCCAGTTTGCAGAAGTGAAAGCCATCCAGCTAGCTTTAGATATTGCTGAAAGAGAGAAGTGGCCAGTGCTCTGTCTCTATACTGACTCATGGATGGTGGCAAATGCCCTGTGGGGGTGGTTACAGCAATGGAAGCAGATTAGCTGGCAGCGTAGAGGCAAACCCATCTGGGCTGCTGCACTCTGGCAAGATATTGCCACTCGGCTAGAGAAGCTAGTGGTAAAAGTACGTCACATAGATGCTCATGTACTCAAGAGTTGAGCCACTGAAGAATATCAAAACAACCAGCAGGTGGATCAGGCTGCTAAGATTGAAGTGTCTCAGGTGGACCTGGACTGGCAACATAAGGGTGAGTTAGTTATAGCTCGGTGGGCCCGTGATCCCTCAGGCCATCAGGGAAGAGATGCAGCATTTAGATGGGCTCATGATCAAGTGTTGGACTTGACCATAGACACTGTTGCACAGGTTATCCATGAAAGTGAAACGTGCTGCAATTAAGCAAACCAAGTGGTTAAAGCCCCTGTGGTATGGAGGGCAATGGCTGAAATAGAAATATGGGGAGGCCTGGCAGATTGACTATATCACACTCCCACACACACGCCAAGGCAAGCGACGCGCTTACAATGGTGGGAACAACCACCAGATGACTGGAAACATATACCGTGCCCCATGCCACTGCCTGGAACTCTATCCTGGGCCTTGAAAAGCCAAGTCTTAGGGTGACATGGGACCCCAGAAAGAACTGAGTCAGGCAGCGGGACTCATTTCCAAAACAACCTCATGGACACCTGGGCCAAAGAGCATGGCATTGAGTGGGTGTATCATATCCCCTATCATACACCAGCCTCTGGGAAAATGGAACAATACAATGGACTGCTAAAAACTACATTGAAAGCAATGTGGGGTGAGACTTTCAAACATTGGGATACATATTTAGCAAAAGCCACCTGGTTAGTTCATACTAGAGGATCTGCCAGTCAAGCTGGCCCTGCCCAGCCAGCCACTAGTGGTTGAGTTTTGAGGGGATGGGAAGCCTTTCTGCCTTTTTTCCTTCCTTATTCTTCATTCAGTTATGATATGTATGAAACTTAATGCACCTTCCAAAGCCACCTCTGAATACACACTCAAATCAGTTCCTTATATAGTTCTCTTCAGCTTTCGTCAGTGTAGTGCTCACACTTCTAAACATTTATTAATTGATCTTTACAGATACTCCTTTAAGGTGATGGATATTACTAGCCTGGCTTTCCAGTTCAGAAGCTGGTGCTCGGAGATGAAGATCAAGTTTGTGATGTGCTCTCTAACTTCTGAAGTTTTTCAACAGGATTCTTTACAGCCTTATGTCTTCCACATACTCTCCCATTTCTGTAACACTTTGTGGGTTTAAATCCCAGTTCTTACCAGCTTCCCTTATTACTGGAAGTGTTCACCAAGTCTTCAGATCAGCCCCTCAATGTTAATTGTGGCGTTCAGGAAAATGCAGCAAACTGTAAGAGTTTTGTAGGGAAGGCAAGATAAAAGCCCATTCTCCTTGCTTAGCTGCTTGGAGTCTTGAACATCCTGCTATTTGCAGTTTTCTCTTTCACTTAGTTACACATTCAGGGCTATGGGTAGGGCAAGAGAAGATGGACTCTCATCTGTGGAAACAGATAAAGAGATATATCTAACAGATAGCTAATAGATCTAACAGTAGCTCATAGTGCATTGACCAGAGAAATGGGATTTTTTTGCTGAGCGTTTGGCTTTTTCAACCTCCATATTCTGTTTGTGTGGTGTTACTTTTCATGTAATTTCCTAGCCTTTCCTTAAAACTTGTTTAAAGAATTCAAATTCACTTTTCTGCAGTTTTCCACATATTCCTTACTTTTGTACTTTTGAGCTCATGATTTCAGATTTCCTTATCAGCAGTATCTTCTGGTAATTTGTTTGCACACTGAACATCTTTCACTCATGCTACTTCTTCAGGATAGAATGGACCCAAACATCCTTGGGATTTCTCTTACTGCTTGTTGCAGCAAGACTGTTAAAAAAGTGGCAGCATGCTTCTGCTCTATACAACTGGGGTTTTAGTATTTGATTGGTGTAATTGTTAGGCAACATTTTTTGTGGTTTTAACAAGAGAAGGAGAGGACAATTTTTCATCATACTTTCACAGTACATAGTGGGCTTGGGGTCACCCTTGAGTTCTGATGTACAGAATTGAAAGAGACTTCTTGTTGGAAACAATTATTTTAACTGTAACTCATAAAAAAAATTTGTGATAATTTAGTTGATAACTGTAGAGTTAAAATATTGAAAACAGTTTTATAATGGAAAGTGAGGCAAATACAACAAAGTTAAAGCTGCTATTTCTCAGCACTGGCAATGTTATTTTTAGGCTTTGTTATCTGATATCTATTACTGCAATTTTTTAATGCATTTGAATATGTCCTTACATGTTTCTGGTTCACTAAAATTCCGACTAGAAAGCAGGCACTCTAGCTGAGTGAAAAGTGCAATATTTAGTTGTCATTTTATCTGTTCTTCACTCACAACATTCACCAACTGTTGTTTTGTACTTAACAGGTCACTGCCCCAGTCTCTGTGCCAACAAAAACACATGAACTGCTTCATCGAATGAGTGGAAAAGGATTAGCAGCTCATTATCACTTCTCAAGACAGCCAGGCGTTTTTGGTGATCGTATGGTATCTGTGCAAGTGACAGTAACAAATACAACTGATCAAAAGATAGAGAATATTCACATCAAGGAGAAGAAATTGCCTCCAGGCATGAGGATGCATGAGTTTAATCCAATAGGTAATCCAGTCCTATCTTTAAAAATACAGAATCTTAACCTTTTGCAAAATTTCAAATATAGGAAAGTGTTTTTGCGTAGTCATATGTATACTCATATGTGTATGTATACATATGTATATGTCTGTATACATACACACACACTCTCATGCTACTGTCTTTTCTTAGATAATCTGATTTTAACAAAGACTTCATTCAGCTTTCCGCTGCTTGTATTTGACTTTGAAAATCACTCCTTAGATCAGAACTTCCATGCCTGAAAGCCTACCTGCTTGTTCAAATATCGATTATATTATATCAGTTCCAGTTGATACAATAAAATTTTTCTGTCTCCCCGCAAATTTTGATTCTCTTACAGCCTTAGTCCAGGATGGCTGTAATGGGCTACTCTTAATAATGAGGTTTTGATTTATGTATTCACAATTATTTTCTTTCCAAACTTTAAAAAACATTTGTAGATGTAATATTTATTTTGGTGGCTCAGAGTATTGTCATTGTTTCCCTTGTGAGCTTTTGGCAGTGAGGTGGAAGTATATGTTTTAGTCTAGTTTGCATCTACCATACTTCCACAAAGTGTAGCTTCTTAGACTAGGTAGAAAGCAACACTCTAGTCAGCCCTAACCTAAATTGGTTTAATTTCTACCTTCTGATTAGGATGCTTTTTTGCTAAATTTGTTAGTGGAAAAGAGTAGAAAACCTGAGAAAGAACACAGATTGTAGCGGCTTTTATTCAAGGCTAGTACCTGTGCATACAACCTGCTTTCTTTTCTCAGAAGTTGTTTGTTTTAGGACGTTGTGGTATAGACAGAAGGAACAAAAGTGTCCCTATTTCATAATATAAATGGAAAGGACAGACACACTCCTTTTTGACACAAGCTCCTGTACTTTAGACACATTACTTCTCCTTTAATGAGCTACCTTATTATGTGAATCTGTATCATGTTAGAAGAATACAGAAACAAGTTCTTAAAATACAACAGTGAAGTAAAGAGTATTCTTTGTTTTCAGTTTTTAAAAGATGTTTTGGTATTAAATTGCTGTATGCTATTGAAATACTTACCTTCTTAACATTGAAAAGGCTACACAGATTTACAGCAAATAGCTACAAAAGCACTTGTACAGTGCTACAGTTTATTTCAGAGTTAAAATTTTGGAACCATTTGCATTTTGATACTGATACATACTTGATCAAGACAGTTACTTTTAGGAAAGTTAGTAATTTTTGTGTTAAGTGAACTGTTTGTTGTTTATTCTTCAAGATAACAAGTCCAGAGCAGAGTTCTGATTTCAAGTTAGTTTTGACCATCAGCCTAATTGTATATCCCTCCCTTTAAACATTTAAAGAAATATTTACAAAGGCTTACAAGTAGGAGACTAGTATTACTCTAAATAAGATCAGGAGATACTGTACTTACAATAACAGTGAACAGTAGCATTCACTTCTCTCATGTAAAAAACATGAAAAAATCTGGAATTAATAAGTTATCCAGTTCATGTTTCTTGAGTTCCACAAGATAATCCTACCCTTTAAAGTATTTATTTCCCCAAGAAAGACGTTATTGTGTATCTGTGCTCTGAAGCTGTTGATTTCTTCTGCAGAAAATAGGCTCTGTAGTTCCTTCCAAAATGTTGCTTTTCTTGCTTGAATGCAAATTTTCTGTATTCTTTGTCACTTTATCTAGAATTTGGTTTATATGCCCTGTTCTTCTTATTACCTTTTGTGTTTCCAGCATTTGGAAAACACATCCTGTAACTTGCCCAGCAGAACCAACAGAAGAAGTGTCAGTGTAGACAGGTATTCCTACTGGAGTATAAGTCTAGTTTTGCCTCCATCACTGCAATTGCCCTTGGCAATTGTCCTGATTTTGCCAGTGGAAACGGGCCAAATTATTTCACCGAAGTCCTCGTGTGCAGTATTTTCTTGTTGGCTACGTGCCTTTGAAACCCTGTTTGAAAACATTAAGCTCAAAGACTTTGGTAAAGTTTAGTCTGAATTTGAGCTGGAGCCTGTAATCTTTCAGTGCTCTACACAGACTTCTTGAAATACTTTGTTTTCTATTCATTCCCTAGCATTAGTTTAATCTTTGCCTAACTGTATCACCTCCATGTTTTCCATATTTTTCAGAACTTGATCTTGATAGAGTTAAATTTTGTTTCCTTTTGTCATGGAGCAGCTGCCTACTCTTCAGTTACTGAAAATGATCAGATACATTAATGAATAAACTAGAAATTAGACATTTTTCTGCCTGCCCAATCATTTTTATTTGAATTCCTCTCTTTTAACTATGCTTTTAGGTTTTCTTTCTTGTAATCTTGAGAAGTCAAACTCTGCTCCAATGCTTGTTTTTAATACCTCTAAAACATCTTATCTCTACAACATTGAGGAAACAGTATAGTGATGTAGCCAAGAAACTAAGAATGAGCATGTCTCTTGATACCTTAATTTGAGAAGTGCTTCAGTCTGCACTGCTTGTAAAGCACAAATTATCTTCCATTTTGGGTTCATGATCTTTCTACTCCCTTCCATAACTAATGCAAGCAGAATATTGAGAAATAAGTAAACCACACTAATCATGAAATATTTTAAGTTCGGTTCTTTTTCCATTACTGTGTGTAGTACTGTAAATTTTATTAATATTTGTTGTGTTTTACTATTTATTAACTAAATTTGCAAACTGGTGTTATTGAAAATGAAATCTCAGTGCTGGATGTGTACACAAGTAAAAGGATGTAACTTCAATATTTTTTTGCTGTAAATAATTTTCATAGCTTTTCTAATACAAATCTTTATTTTGTTGATGGTGGGGCTGTAAGATTGAAATGGCAACATTTGATGTGCACTAACTGGGGAAGGACAATCCAAGACACTTAAACATGCAAGTGTTTTGAGTGATACCTACTTGAAATAAAACTACAAGTATTGACTCTTTTTTATGGAGCTTTTTTTTTTTTTTAATATAGGTTTTCTAATTATGTGGAGTTTGGGGGTTTGCATCTGGGATCTTCTGTTGCTTTGCATGTGTACTTTACCTGTTCAAAATGTTTTCATGTAGAGTGCCTTGAGCCTGCGGGATCCATTACTGTTTCAATGGGTATTGACTTCTGTGATTCTGCTCAGATGGCCAGTTTCCAGTTATGGTGAGTTCTTGGGGAGAGAGGGTAATTTTTTGTTCTTGGAAGGCAAAAGTAGTGTGTATTGGAAGTTTACTTGGAAGCAGCATACTTGCTGTTCATTAAATATTTAAAGAATTGAACAAAAGTTCACAACATGATGTATACCCAAGATGTTTTTAGAGAAAAAAGACATAATTAGTGTTTGGTTTTACTATTACATGGATTATCAGTTTTCCTTAGGCTTCCAATTTTTTTTAACACTTGCTTCTAAAAACACAGATTTGATGGGAACCTCAAATCTATGTTTGGAATCACAGGTATAAGTTCAAAAACTCTTTGACATGTTGTGTTTGGGATGTCCTGTTTTTCCCTTGGTGTAAATGATACCGAGCAGAAGCATGAACTCCTCTTCAGATTTAGAATTACTTCTCTGTTTCTGAGCTTTATTTTTATTTTTCCCCCTCTTCTTGGCATTCTTGTTGATAACACCACCTTGAAGGGAGCGGTCAGGTCTGACTAGTCTGCTGGAGTGTTTTGTGTGTGTTCTTCCTTGTAAGAAATCACAAGCAAAAAAGCACATAGTGTGAGTAATTTTACTACCTCGAGTGCTTATTATGGCTGTTTGTGATCTATATAACATGACTGCGTGAAACCAACCCCAAAATTTGCTGGCCAAAGTAGCTTATTCCTCATGCTGTAGATTCTTTTAAATTATTAGAGAAAGAATAAAAACAAGTAACTGGCTGGCCAACTAGATTTTGTCTTATATACCTGATTTACACTTCTTATCCTCATTATTGGCACATTCAGGATCCTCCTTTGTATGAGTTCCTGTTGCATTCTAGGCTAGCAGGGAACCTGTTCACCCAGTGAGAACTCTGTTATAAACTAGCATTTGAAACCAGGGAAAATTTATAGTCACAGTGTCCAAACATTAGAATGATCGGGTGGGGGAAAGCTAGACAACTTCTTTTAAGAGCTATTCAGGCTTATATAGTCTTTGAAACTATGCAAAGGCACTAAATAGATCTGCACAATTCTTTTTTTTTTTTTACTACTTTGAAATAATGGGGTTTGACATATTTTGTTGCAAGAAGCACTACTTTCTATATTCTGCAAAAAAAGGATATTGAATAGACATTCACATTGCCATGTTCCAGTTTAGGGGAGGTCCATTGAGAAAGTTCTATACGCCTTTCTTGAATCCTGTAGAAATTTTAATGTGCTACTACTAAGCACAGCTTGCACAACTTCCAGGTTATTAAAGATAGCAGGAAAATCTTAATAATAGAGAAGTACGCAAATGACTCCAGAAGAACCATTGCTAAAATAAGATTTTTTGTTCTAGGGGTAAAGAAGTTTTACTATTGAATTCAATTTTTTTTCCACTCCTCAAACTTTTTCCTGTAAAATGGATGCTCATGCATAGTCATTTTAAAGATATTAGTACCTCCAGCAAGATGTCTGCAGCACGTAGTTTATGTACATCACGTTATTGTAGCTGGTCTGTGTGCTGTTTGCTGGAATTTGGAAACGGCTTCGGACTCTTGCCTGATGCTAGGTTTTTTGGGGAAGGGACGTTCCCTTCTGGGCAATGCAATTTCATAATTGCTTGAGAGTGATAGGCTCTCTTTCCCTAAATATATTTTTGGGTTTTTTAAATAAAATATGCTCGGTTTATCAAGTAGGAACATTCTTTTTTAAATAGAGCAGATATTTTTCTTTCAAGTACATATTTTCAGTATACTAATGATTCTATTCCAAACTTATACCATTTATTGCTAAGAATCTTAGCAGTGATGAGGATAAGCAATGTAGCATAACACATTGATTTTATGCAGATCATCACCTTTATGTTTTGGGAGGTCTGCTGTATTAGTGATATATAAAAACTGATTACTTTCTCCAACATTGCCTAGTAATTGTTTATTATTTTCCTATTAGACAAACAAGACAGATCAATATTCCTGAACACCAACCAGACTATGAGTAACATCACTGTAAATAGATTTGCCTCAGACCTCAGTGGTGTATTCATTTTAATGATTTGGACAATGTGAGTCCAATGACAAAGCTCAAGCTAAGTTTAAAATTAAATTAAGAATAGGAATTGCTTACTTTGTTCCTTTGCTAATTGATAGGGCCTTGTGTCTTTGACACTAGTTCTTAGAAAATAGTATAAAAATAGGTAAAATGTTCTTTGCATTAAATTTGCTGTTTTACTGTTACAACATGTATTGTTCAAAATCTTACTGATTTCAGTATCATTGAAGAAATTGTGCAGTGTAAAGTTTTGGGGGTGATGTCTCAGAACTCAGCTGCAGCCTTTTTAACTTGTCATACTTCTTAAAAAGCTTTTATCCAGAAGGAAGAATGACTTGTAGAAGTTTGTCAAAATATAGTTAAAATACTGTGCACACAAAGGTGTCGATATTCTTGTATTTCCTGGTAACATATCTTTATGAAAGACATTGTCAGTTATTTTGCATTTTTGTTAGAAGCGTGTTCAGCAGTAAAGTGTTCCTGATCATAATCATTTTCTTTACATTGTTCTAAGAGGAGCACTTTGTCTTGCATCAAATGTAATTGATCCTGAAGCAGTGTAATCACAATTACTCACTTTCTTAATTGGCCTGCCCAAAATCAGAAAATGGAAACCGATCGGCAGTGTTTAAATCAATAGCTTTATAGTAAAGCTTGTGGGGGTAGGGAGATAGTGGTAATGGGTAGATCAATTGGTCTTACATGCCAATCATGGACTGTGTGTTTTGCATAGCAAACACTACCTTTCTGCTTGGGGATATGCTGTTGTACTAGTGGTTCAATAAGTACAAACTGTATAAAGAAAAAAACTAACGTGAGTAATAAAATATTTAGATCTCTTTCTGAATTTGTTGCACAAATCAAGGACAATGAAGGAGAAACTGCATTATAGAGAGAGGTTTGAAGGGCAGAGCTTTGAAAGACCTCCCTCATAAATACTATTTTTATTAAGCAAAGCTTACCAAGATCACACGTCTAAAAAGAGGTGAAACACCTTAACTTGAAAACTGTGCGTAACGCGTTCATTTAGAATGTGTATTACTACGTACTCATAAGGAGAACATCTCTTCATTGCTATTTTTCTTGTGCCATGTCCTTGCAGAGAACACCACACTGGTGTTCTGCACAATAATGCATCTGAAACAGAAAGTTAAAGAGGAATAAATGGAGGAACTTAGGCTTTTAAAAGATTTTGTGAGTGTTACTGTTTCTTTTTGGGTTACTTTGTTCAGATTCTGCAAGCAGGATATACACAACTTAGAAGTATAAAGCAATTTGTTATTGGCTAACTCACATGCAAGGTAGTCTGGTAGCTTGTTGAATCCTAGTTAAACATTGGTATATTCACCGTCCTAGTAAGAGACCTCAGTCTTTGCTAAGCAGGTAGGCATCAGTGAGCAGAAAAGAAAGATCGGAACAGATCCTTGATGTTACAGGTTGACTGCAGTACTCCACTGACTGTGGATTTTTTTTTTTCCTTGTCAGATTTTATATATTTCCACATCAGTGTGTTTCCTCTTGAATCCTTGAGCTCCTAGTAATCACCATCTTAACAATCCTACCACTGTGTCTTATTTTATCTTTATTATCTTGCATGTTTCTACTTTTCAGATATTCTCAGGTCTTTCTCAGAGTTTACCAGTTTCCTTAGATGTCTGAACAAAGATTTGGGAGCTTTGACATGTCAGAATTTGGCCTTGGATCCTTGGAATGAAGACATTTGAATCCCTAGAGAAGAAAGGCGAGGAAGGTTACAGAAACAGAGAGTTACAGCATATACATGCCTGTATCCTATTTTGTGTACATGTATTTAGCATTTCAGATTCCCGTCTGCATTTGTAGAACCCAGCAGGCAAATCTCCAGCTTTCTGTAGGTGTCAGGCGAGTGACTAAAGGTAAAATGTCCTCTTTACAACATTGAGAGCTGGGGAAGGAAGCTTGTCCTTACCTCTTCTTCCCTATTCTTTTCATCCCCTCTTTCCAAATTCTCGTAGCTGTTCACAAAGCTGTAAAAGAACCACAGCTTTGAAGATAAAAGTAATTTACAGAGAACCTGTTTTCTTGTCTCCATTCTTTTGAAAAGTATGCAGGATGTTGTTTAGTTCTCTTTGAAACAACTTGGCATAGGAAACATCTCTTCCCCTCGTTTTCTCAAGTTTTAAGTGCAAAGAGTACAATCAGAGCTCCCAAGAAGAAAGAGAAATGGAATGAAAGCAACAACTTCTATGCCTTCCATTCTTGCTCAGAATAATGAGATCGTAGGAAAATAGTGTGACATGTGACAGAGGTTTTTACAAGCATGGGCTGGTTACCTTATATTGGCATTTCCTATATCCCAGTGTTATTAGAAGAGCTGGGACCCTGTACATACTCTTCTACTTTTGTTATGCTGGTAGAAAAGAAAGCTGTGTGTTTGCCTCATCTGCCCTGGACTGTATAAAGAGACCATTTTGCTCTCTTTATTCCAGAAGAGGTTGGTGTAGCAGGAAGAATCTAGCATTTTCTTAAATGAAGTAGATTCCATGAATGAGATTTGAAAACCTTATTCAATCTGCTGTTTGCAGGTTCTACCTTACCGTAGAAGCTTTTGCTCTAAATTTTGTTTTCCAAGAAAGAGATTTTTTGCGATGAGAAATTCTCTTACCTTACTTTGCGTTGATGTAGGAATCTTCCCAAGCAGAATTTCTACCTGCAAAGAGGAGTAAATGAAGGAGATCAGTTGGGTAGCAGTCAGTATTTGTATTGAGTGCAAGCATGCATTCAGGTGTAGATGCATGCAGAAAAGCATCTGATTAAAATTATGTGGTAGAATGTGTTATGGAATATATTAAAAACTAACATTAGAGATGCAGGACTGTCTTCACATCACTGTCACTTGCATTTTCACTTGTTTCTTGCTGTTTCCTTCCCTAGTGCTTTGTCAGCAAAGCACCAAGTTGTTTACAGATGTTGGATATTAAGACAAGCAATCCGGTACTCTTCTCTTTACTTCGTTACTCTAAAGTAGTCAGTTGACCCAGTTCCAGAAAGCAATTATATTGAGATAGATAACTGACCTGGAAAAAGCAAGGCTGGGCATGACAACTACTCTCATTTCTTCTATCACCCTACCTTTTTTCTTGTAGAAGCAGGATGCAGTCTTTTCCTTTCTGCAGCAAGACTATGAGCAAAGTCTCCTAGACTTCTCCATTCTGTGTTTTGCAGGAACTTAGTGTGTTGCTCTTCCCTTTCCATTCTTTTTTTTACCATCTCTGGACTTTTTTTGAATACAAGACAAAAATCGTGAGCTTGTTTTGGATAGATGTATTCTGGGTGAAGCAGCTACTAGGAGTGAAAAAAAAGGTGTAATATAAATAGCAAGAACAATATTCTCCAGCCTTTTATTAGAATAATAATTTTTTAAAAGCTTTGAAAATTAAGACTTTAAAAACTGCCATTGTGGAATCTTGTAAGTACTCATTCACAAGTGATAATATTACTTGTATTAGTTTTAACAAAGACGTTGCCATCATTGTCCTCAAGTCTTTTGTTATGGCAGAGAAATTCTTTCCCAGGAACACTTTGGAGCCAATCCTTTTAAAAAAAAAAATGAGGGAAGAGAGGGGGAATAAGGAAAATGGACACTGTTTTCAAACAACAGGTGCTAGCTCCTCCCACCGCAGCCATCTGAAGAAAAGTTAAAACTTTGTGTCTTCTAAAGGATTGAATGTTAGTCTTGTGGTGTCATTTATCATGGAGATGGTAAGTCTCCCTGTGTTCCTGTGGGAGCATTATCATCTCTCATTTGTTCATCTTAATTGAGTATATCAGAAGATAAATTCATAGGATCCTTGGAATTACATCATGAAAATGGTGTAAGTCTTTTAAAAATAGAGTATGTACAGTTTAACAGTTATTAAGGCAACAGTAAGAGTAATGATGTCTAATATTATTTGCCCCTAAGTTCACAATTAAATACAAAACAGATTATGTGAACTAGTGGCAAGGTACTGTTCTTGGACATCCCTATTTATCTGATTCTTTTAGAGATTCCTTCTGCAGACTTCTCACTAAGCATACATGTTCCACTAAGGATGTAACATCAATTGCATTTGCTAATACCAGAAAATGCAATCTTTAATTTTTTAAATCTAAACCCAGTTATGTTTGTTGGCTTGAGAAACTGGTTTTTTTTCTGATAAGCTTTTCAGCTTGATCTTCCAGGAAAGTTAGAGGAACACCACCTGAGATATGTTTCAGTGAGGCTTGAAGCAATTGTCTGCCAGATTCTTAAATGTTAATGTTCAAGCTTCAAACCACTTCTGCAGTTTTTTGTTTAAACGTCATTTATACTAATTATAGTATTCAAAGTATAAATAAATAAGTTAAATACACTGGAATTTAGTTTACTAGATATTGGGGGAAATTATGTAGTTGTACTGCAAGAGTCAATTTTATTATTAGGTATCTGATGAAATCTCCATCTTTGGAGATACTCAGAGCTCAAATGTTCAGGGCCCTGAGTAGTGTGAACTAAGGTTGCCCCGGGTTGAGCAGGAGGTAGGACCAGGTGATTTCCAGATGCCCCTTCCGACTTGAGTTGGTCTGTGGTTCTATGGAACTATGAAATCACTTTTGTTAAATTAAGATATTACTTGATCTCTAATATAGATGTAATAAAAGAGATGCAGATCAATAAACAAAAGCTGTATATATAGCATGTAAAGTGTGTGATGAAGAGAATGATAAAAGTGAGGATGATTTTCTCTGGCTGAAAAAAAATTTACTGAAGTACGCTGAAATTAAAGTAATGCAAAGTAAACCAGATGCTGGCTGAAGTGAAATTAAGAACAAAGTAGGTTTGAAGAACAAGTAGCAATCAGCATTTCTGCTTGCAGACTATGAAGAGTTCATGGTTTATCAAAGAATATCTATTAGCTTTTTAATCACTAGGGGAAAGGGAAGTGAAAAGTTTGTTAACAGCAGAGGTGTTGAGTGGTCCTCTTGAGCAGTTACAGCTATATAAAACCCATGCTATGCACATACTTTTATTCCTTCTTATTGTGAAAAGATTGTTAGGAGCATTTCAAAGCAATCTAAACATTGATGTTGAAAGTCAAGTTTAGCTACAAATGGTATGTCCAGTCAATGCAGGACGTGAATCATTGTACATAAAACTGCTTATCTCTTTTATGCTGAATTACACAGTGCACATCTTGCTTAAATATGAAAGATAACATTGGTTGAATGATCAGTTGAACAATACCAATGAAGGTATTGTTAAAAGTTTCAGTAATGTAGTCCAAGTAGTGTATATAAACAGCAGAAAGTTAAGAGGCAGTTGATTAAAGACCCTTCCTTCAGCTCTTAAGCTGATGGAGTTCTTGATCAGTTTTCAAAGGAAAAATTAAAGAAAAAAATATTACTTTCTTATTTTACAGTGCACTTGATCAGGCTAGCCAGTCAAACAATCCCTGCTCTTTTAGTATGCTAATGACATTAGAGATGGATGGTATTTAAAGTAGTATAGGAAAAAAAGTGAGAATTTGTTAGCTAAGCAAATTTTTAAAAGCAGCACTTCATAAATGATTCTTTGTAAATTAAATACTAGCCAGGTTTGAAGAGATTGTTTCACTGTATGTTTACTAAATAATAATTTTCAACAAAGTTAACATTAATGCTGAATTTTATTTGAAAAGCCAGTACTTGAGATTGCATCCATAAACGTAATTATAACACATCAGAAGTCAGAAAGTAATAATGTACTAGTCCCTAAGCATTTGCTTGTGAAATTGGGTAATTAAGGTAAGTATTAAAATTTTAAGTAATAGGACCATAAAATGCTTTCCTGTTTTCAGGTGGCTTATCTTGCATCTTTAGGAGAGAGACATGTATGTTTTCTATATTATTGACCTAGTGCTGGTTTTTGCATCAGTCTATCTTATTTTAGAATTTTGAAGTTGCAGAGTTATAAAAAATCAGTAACAGATGTTTGAGGTTAATTTAAATACCATGGATGTTAATTGATGAAATATATTTTCCATTCTAATGATTGTATCATTATATTTAAGTAGGATATCTGAGGCATATCAGCAATCAATATGTATTGACTATTTGGTACATCAGCAAAACCAAAAGTGTTCTTCTCTAAAAATTTCTCATGCCTCAAAGCATTAACAAAGATTCTGACTGGATCTACTGATCCTGAATTGCTAGCTGAATCCCTTCGGTATAGTTAGTCAGTCAAACATAGCAGACTGAATGTATCTTGAGTTTTTGTAGACTTGAAGAACTCCAAAACAAGGTAGTTGGAAACTCAGAGAATCAAATGGATAGGAAGACCAAGTTCACTGTATGATATTTATTTCTTAAGGAGGAATCTATAGCATTTGACAGTAGTATGCTACTACTGAGAGTAATTTTTTTAACTCTCTGCCATTATGAAAACTGCCTCAAATTCTGCGATTTTCCAGTGTGCTTTTTCATCAGCCAGTATGCTGTGTGGTTTTGTTTAAATATACAAAATGTTGCAAAGTTGAAGTGATCAAAGGTATTTCTTTTTTACTCTCAAATTTATTGTTTGGTTTGTTTGGGGTTTTTTTCAGACAATAATAATCCTTTTTTTCTGAAATTAAACCTTTCCTAGGTTTAGCCCTATTTCTGGGACTGCTGGTGCTGATGACAGAATTTGTGAACAACTGTTCTTTTAAAGGAATTGTGAAATGCATAATAATTTGTCCTTTGCAAGCATTTAGTTTGAGTGTGATGCCTTATAGATTACAAATAAACGTTAATACGAGTAAAAGTTACATTTTCAGAAATACAAGAGCATGCATGCTATATTAATACTACATTTGTACTGGAGAAAATGGATCAGTTTTACTGATGTAAGAAATTAGCAGGCTTTTGGGTTAACGAGGTAGAAATCATGCAGGTAGTTCTTACACTGTTTATAGATTCCATAGTAAATTTGGAGCTGATATATGTATATTAATCTATGTTGAAGCACTTCGTTGATTCTCTGTAATTTCTCTTTTCCCAGCACAAAGGATGATCATTTCAGTGTTAACATTCAGCCCCCTGTTGGAGAACTGCTTTTGCCTGTCACTATGTCAGAGAAAGACTTTAAGAAGGAGCAAGGTGAGAAATATTTCAGCAGTTTCAATATATGTATTTGGATGAGAAGAGGGCTGTGTTCCTTTCAATTTCCAAGTGTACAGCAAGTGCTTCCAGTGTAGCTGTTTGTGTTAGTCTCTGTTAGTATTCAGTCTGATACTAATGATTTAATTTAAAAATGTGCAGTGGTATTTGACAGCTTTTCAGTGTGTCTTTAAAAGCACAAAGCCCACTCTTCACCCTGAAACAGTCTTTTGGCTCAGCAAGTTTTGGCTTCCTATCATGAAGTGTGAATATCTTTCCTGCTAGCAGTAAAGCAGAAAGTTGGAATCCCGGCTCAAGGAAATAAACCAAATATACGTTGATACGGTGTCTGTCTTTACTAGTCTTTATTCAAAGGCTGCTTTTAAATACTGTTAGTGTACCTGTTCCTCAGCTACTTTGAAGACAATTTCAATCTTTTTCCTTTCAAACACTTCATATAAAAAAAAATTCTTGTTGGAATGCTGTTTTGGAAAGGTGACATGTTTTATATACTTCTGCATTCTTCTAATGTTGCATTTTTAAAGGATATAAGTTTCTGGTGCTAGTCCAAACACAAACCTCCCTAAGAACTTTTAGTGACTTGAATATTTTATACAAAACAATTAGAGAAAATTGTACTTAGCTTTGACCGTGTGTTAAATGTAATAGTCCATACTGCTACCCGTAGTTTGGATATGATTCTTGGATATTTTAATATATAAACGGGTACATTTTGGATGCATTCAAATATAATAGTGTTTACTCGTCTATCTCAATGTATGGGGATTTACATGTGTAAATCTCTTCACATTGAGATGAGAATATACCCATGGGATCCTGTCTCATTGCTGTGTAAGGCTCAGAAACTCAGTATATCTATCCATCAAGCAGTCAAGAACACCAATGAGTAATGCTATGTATTATTAATTATTGTTTTTGAGCATTTCTTGCTTTTGTATTTTTGAATGATTAAGAAAGTAGTTTAAATATCGCCTAGATCATTTTCAGTTAAGCTTATGGCTGCAGTGAAAAGTTAGGATTGTGCTTTGTTTTCTTAACCAATTGATACTTATTTGCTGTTCTTACCCTTTGCTGGCTAAAGCCTGCCTCTGCTTTATACCTGCTCAGCAAACCAAGGTGAGTGATTGAATGAGGCTGTGGCACATTTATTTTAAACTGTTCCCTTGTAAAAATTGTAGCTGAGGTTGTAGTGAGAGGAAGGCAGGTTACTGTGCTTCTTCCCCCCACTGTTTTTATATTTGCTTGTTTTGTGATATTTTGATAGAGTTTTTGTATATTTTACTGTGACTGAGGGCTTTTTTTCCTCCTGACTGGCCATACAGAACCACAAGCACATAGAAGTGCACTTGGAGAATAGCTGTGGTCCTCTGTGGAGTTGTTGCCAAAATTCCTTTTTCTTCTGCCATTTTACTTCTATGGTTGTTGATTATTTGTCTGAATAAATCTGGCAGCTGTTTGCTATGTTTAATAGAGCAGAAAGGCTACTCTGAATAAAGCTATTTGAAAATTTGTTTATATGAAGTATTTATAAATCCATGAAGGTCTCTTGGCATTTCTGTATCGCTCTCTCTGTCTTCCTGAATTCATTCTTTGATGCAGGACTTGATGCTGGCAAATTTACCACAGGTTTAAAAACCTTTTCTATTGCATCTTTTTTTGTATAGATATCAGCTGTTTCAGAACATTCGTGGTAATAGAGGTATCAGTTCTAAATTTTACATAAGTATTTATTACAAAGATCTAGGAGCAGCTAGCATTTGGGGAGAATTACTATGTGATCTTGGTAAATGAAAAATCCAAATTACAATAATAAATGCAGGGCAGTTTAGGAGTTGGTATATATTATTCTATTTTGTGTTTAACTTCGATTTGTCTGTATTCTCCAAATGAAACTGATTTATATAAGTTGTTTTTCAGTTGTCATGCTTTTTCTCCCCCCCCTTTTTTTTTTTGTTTTTGGACATAAGATGTTTCAAGTCTTGTACCTGGAGGTGCCTTATTTTATCTGTAACCAAAACAAATAGGTAAAAAATAGTGAAGGAGTGAGGATAATATTAGAAATGCAAGAATATATTGGGGGAGAATGAGAATATGTATGGGTTTTAAGGATTTTTACATCTAAATTGCATGTGTAACCTAATAAGAATGCTAAAGAGGAAATAGCCAGTATTATACTGGTATGTAGAAGACAATTCATTGCTACACATCTTTACTCAATTACACTCTGCTGTTTTGCATTGTCTGTTACATTTGTATATGTCCCTTTTCTTCCTGATGGCATAAGGAGAGGAAAACAGACAGGTTATTGAATATTCATGGCTGTGAAGGTTATCTAGTGGTAGCAGCAGAACCTCAAAAGCTGGATTTATCCACATGCTGCGCATGGTACGCTTAGCCTTGCTACACAGTCTTCCCTTCCCTTCCCTCCTGAGCTGGGGAATCCTCTGGTGAGGTAATTCCCAAGAGCTGCAGCTGAGTTAGTGGTTGATGTTGTGATTGACGGTTTGGAAGCAGTAGTTAAAAATGGTATTGCCAAACTACTCTTTACCTTTCTGGTTAAATACTTTTACTGATCTTCAGGCCTCAGGATTTTATACCCTGTTTTACTTACATCACATCCCCATGAAAAGTCCAGTTTCTGTAGCAGGAGTTCTGCATGCGTGAGACGTACTGTTGGGAACTCAGTATCCAAATTTTTACTTGTCTGCTGTTTTTAAAAATCAGTAGCAAAACTCGCCTTGCCTTAGTTCAGAATAGGACTAGTCTGGTAGCTAACATACCTTGTTATGTATCAGTGTAATTTTTGTAATTTCATTTCCTTTTATTATTAAAGATGTGTCCAGTTATTTCATTGTACCAGTTAGTTAACCCAGATTAATTGCTGCTCTGGGCTCTGACTAGAGTTTTCTTAGATTCTCATGCTTCAAGCAATATTAAAGGTGGCATGTGATTGTTATAGCTGGATATTAATCAGGATTTTTATGAAGGTGTTTTTAAAATAGCCAGTTAAATCTACTTCAAGTATAAAGACTGGGTTTTTTTCCCCTGCGGCCATGTTTCAAAATAATTTTGTCATTTTTTTTTTTAAAAGCGTATACCTGATTCCCATTAAAAAAAAAAAAAACCAAAACACAAAAAACAAACACCTTGGTTAAGTAAACAAATTGTTTACCTAATTTTATTAAGATTTATATATCCAACTTGTCTTCCTAACAAGCAAGATGCTAATTCTTTAAATGGTTGGACATATACTATTTTCTGCCCCTTGACTACCACAGGCAATCATATTTGATGCCCCTTAATTAGAGCACCCTTTTTTTCTTTCCAGGTTTTTTTCCACCTCAGCAATCGAGACAATACATTTGCTTACCATGCTGCTCTCCTAAGTGTTCTTTTGCATGTAAATTAATCTTGATTCAGTTTACACTGTCATGCTGAGTGGTACAAATTGCCTATAACAATAAAACAGCATGAGTTAAAAATAAAGGGGGGTGAAAAGGCAGATTGAATGTGTGCCTTACTTGATAGGATGTTACTTTGCTTTATGCCAATACATTAGTCAACGATAATGAATCTTCTGTTCTGAAAAGCATGGTTTAGTTGATTTTTTTAATTTTACTTCAATGGAGCAGTACCTTGTCTTTTATAGAACAAGTTAGACAAACCATTAATGACAAGAGTGTTAAGGTTAAATATGAAGCAATGCATTCACTTCTCTGAGTGCTATCCATCTTTCCATTTACAGGAGCTTGACAAAAGTACTGGCTTTGTACAACATTTCCTTTAATTACATGCTGCGGGAAACAGGCTTTTAACATAAACATAGTTGCATTCATTTATTCAGCATTTGCTCTTCAATAGAGCTTAATGGAGAAGGTTTAAATCCTAAATGAGTACACACATCTCTCAGCAGTGTTATGTCAGTCCCTGTGCTCTGCTTAAAAGCAGTTTTAGTCTGTGTATGTAGTTTTTAAAGCTTTTGCCTAATAGTGAAGTTAAACAATTTGAAACAGAATGTTCTATTCCCAAAACAAAGCTATCTTTATAGAAGTTGTATGCTTATTTTTGTTCTCTTCAATAGGGGATCTTGTTCAAAAATATCCTGTTATTTACTTATGAGCTGTTCCGTTTTTACTTTGATATTTCTTACTTTGTGACAGCAGCTAATGCACATTCTAGTGCATAAAAATGTTGGATTTATTTTTTTAATTGCTCTATTAAGCATCTTAGTGCCATTTGCTCTGGGTTAGAACTGTATGTGCAGCCCTAAAATATTAGCCTTTTGAGACTTTTGCATTGTTTTCATTGTTAATGTTATCATGGATTTCAGATGCTTCATATTTCTGCCTAAAGTACTGTGCTCCATTGTTTGTCTGTGTTTTCAGCTTCTGAACATAGTGTAAAAATACACACACAATGTTAAGTTGTAGTTACTGTTGGATTTTAATCAACATTAGCATCCAGCAAATCATTCTCCTAAACAATGGATATTGATAGAAAAGTGGGGGGTTTTGTTAAAATGTCCTTGAACAACATTTCCTGCTTTTTTTTGTCATGTGTGGATATAATCTTGACATTTCTGTTCCATTTTGTAGTGATATTCAAATTATTTTAATCAAATAATTTATCATGACATTTTAGAGAGACGGATACTAACTGAATTTCCCAGTTTCAAATGTGATGACTTTATCTTCATGAACTAAATTGAACCAATGACTACTCTCTGAATTTCAAGATTATTTTTAGCAATTGGATATGAAATTATAATTAAGCGCAGTGGTTTTATGATTGAAAGATTAGAAGGTGTCTTTGTATATGGTGTTACTTAAGCTGCACTTTTCCAAATGAGTCTTACTTGATATTTCATTCCTATGTTTACATTCTTCTTTTAAGTTACACTTTTTGTGAAAAAGAACCATCTTGATTTCACAGTTGCATTACTATCACACATATCTTTGTTCAGTTATTAGTAATTTGTTTCTAATAATAGGGCATTGCAAGTAATACATTAAACTAATGTAGTTATGTAATTTCTTATAAAATTGTTTTCTTGATGAATTATTTAACTTTTAATGCAAATGTGGGTTTTTGTTTAGAAGTCTCTCACTTTGGTTTTATGCTTAATAAGCAAGCAAATCTTAAAGTATTCATAATGAAATACTTAACGTTTCAGGGATGCTGACAGGAATGAATGAGACATCTGCTACAATAGCTGTTGCTCCGCAGAACTCTACTAGACTTGTAATAATTGAGAGGGTAGTGAAGGCAGCAAACCTGGGTGTAGTCCCTTCTGGTCAAGATAACATACACAGGTAAGATTACATGCCATTCATAGCGGAACCATCTTTCAATATGAATTTGTTAGTTCAAAATTCATCAATATTTGATAACATTAGGCAAAATTATCCACACCTTTAACGGATAAGGTACCCAATTATATTGTAACATACAATCCTAAGCAGATATTAATTTGAGCCTAAGTACTCCTTAGCTCTTTATTTGAATGTATATAGAACAATCAAATATCTAGACTTTACTGTACACAGTTAGGGGGAGTTGTCCTTTCCTGGTTTTGTTTCAAAGGGAAAAGGTAGCCTTTTAAAGCATGGTACTTTCAAGAGCATATATAAGGTTTTTTGACTTCTGTTTCTGTTTCCAAAAGTAAGTGGCCTTATTCAGGTATATCATCTGTGAGAAGCTGCTTGTTTTTCCCACATTAATTTTTGACCTATGATATCCAGCTAATTAAACCTAGAACCTGATTTTTTTTCTCAGTTGGATGAAGATCTTTTTAAGTGCAGGTTGAACATTAAATTGAACATTTCCTTATCCTTCCTATGTATATGCAAGGAAAAACAGTGATCGGCCAAGAAAGTCATTGGCCCTGTTTAAATTCCAGATGTTACTTGTATATCACTCCATTTCATCCAAAAGCTGTGGTACAGAATGTCAGTGGAATTTATATGATTGTTGGTTAATGACAGCTTTTAATGTGATTGACTCAAAATATTTAGTCCCGTGAATCTGTATGGCTTCTCACTTGTGACAGAAACAAACAGGAGAATTGCCATGTGTGGAAAACTGAGTGGACACAAATAACAACAGCAAGATGTAATTGGAAGCTGTTAACCTAGTCTTAGAATAAGAAAATGCATACATCTCTCCTAGCATCTACTAAAACTGTTCCAGAGTCTGAATAATCCCTTTAGCCCCCTGAATTTTGCTATTTCAATAAGAGCAAAGGATGTTCTTTTAAAGCAAAGAGCAATGTTTTTCTTTGAAATTTTGCTGACCAAGATGGCTGTTTGAAATGGTTAGAATCTTGTAGTCTACACAGGACTAATAACCTGATATTTCTCTTTGTTGGGTTTAGTCTTTTTTGCATCGCTGGGCATTTGTATTGCATTGCATTAACATTAACCCAGCTGGATTTTCCTATGTATTTGATACGGTCAATGATAAAATTTTGTTTCACCATAAAAACATAGTACAGCTAGTGCGATTGCACAGAAATGATTGTCACTATTGACACCTGCTCCTCCATGAAAGAGTCCTCATTTGTGGCATCCCTGAGGGATCTATACAGCCTGCATTCTCAACATCAATTCAAAGACTAGGTGAGAGTGTCAATCAAGAGACTGAAGTGTCTGCAGTATACAGGTGTTCTCCATCTTTACCCTATCCATCACATGAGACTTACTGCATAGGGATGGATTGTTTTGTGACTGAGTCTTGAAAAGGCTCCCTAAAACAATAGCTTAGTTCTTAGCTCAGCCACAGGTTTCCTGATTGTAGATAAGTTTCTAATTTGATCTTGCTTTCTCTTGACCTTTTTTTTTTGTGTTTTTAAAGGAGGTTTCCACAAAACAGAGTCTATGACCAATTGTAAATAAATTGAAGATGTACTTCCTGTTGGGTACAGTGCTTCAGAGACAGTGGTTGAAAGCATGTTCTGGTCAGGCTGAAGTATTCAGAGTGCTTTAGAGCATCCTGAAATCTTCTTTTCTTTTTTTGATTCAAAATAGAATGTATTCAATCTGCTACAGTAGTTACAGAATAGTTTGCATTTATAATGTCCATCAGGCAAAAAAATTGTTTATAACAACTTAAATGGCCTACCAGAAATGCCCAGCAATGATAAGCATTTAGAAAATAGCCCTTCATTTGCTTCACCATCAGTAACTGGAGTTCACAGATACTATGTAGCCATAATTGCACCTAGTTTTTACTGAGAACAGGAATGGGAACATTAACTAATTGGTACTGTGATGAACGTGTTCATCTTTTAAATAGCACTACATTATCATTAAAGTAAATCTTAGATTTAGATGAACAAATATTTGAGATAGAGATTAGATAATGAATACTTTCAAAACTCTGAAACAGATGACTGACATATTTTTATTATTTTTTTTAAATTGTATACATATATTTGGATTAAATCAACTCTACCATGAGACTAGACAAAAATAGAGTCTCTTGAAAATCTCATGGATGCAAGAAGTATGCCATGTTTTATGTATGTGACAGGTACACCATTTCAGGATGATAAAATAAACAGTCACCTTTTACCTTGACAAAGCAGTTACGGATTCAGTAAAAATATGTTAAAAGTAATTTTTTTTTTCCTACAGTATTGTCATTTGTCTTGTTTGTTTTATCACAAGTCATATTTGGGGAAAAAAATTACGTATAAGAACTTGCTTTAGCTCGTCATGCTATTCTGTGAGGACTACTTGAGTTCACTTCTTAGAAGTGCTTAGTGCATACCCTTTTACACAGGAAAAGAAGCAGTATTTTTAAACTGACGTTCTGCACAGTGCAGCATGAATTACATTAACCTCTTAGTTGGTCATCCCCAACTTGAGTATTACTACTTAGTGATGGCTAATGCCAAGAAATTTGTATTGCCTTCTAATGCAATATACTCATTCAAAATGAAATTGTACAGTATAATACAAGTGTGTCTAATGGACTTGAACACATGTGTGTTACTTGGGTTTTTTAAGTCTAAACATATTTGCACTCATGACAAAGACGCTGTCATGCTGCTGGGACCCAATTACTGCCCCTTAAATTGATAACCCTATTCAGGATTGTATTTTTCACCAAGTAAAAACACTTTGAGCAAATATAATGAAGATTTGAAAATAAATACTTGAAACAAATATCAACAGAATAGCATGCAGTCATCAATGAAAAATGAAATAAATGTAAACCTGTAAAATACATCAACTATATATCAGTCCCTATCACAGTATAGCAACACTTCCTTACATGCGTTTTTTTTCTCTCCTTACCATACGGCTACTGAATTTTTATATTTACTTGAAATGTAATAATTTAACTGTTAACTGAGTATAGAACAAAATGCCAGATAATAGACTTGATTGTATTTTAAACTCTCTTTTCTAGCCTGTTTTATTTGAAGTGATAGCTGCAAAAATTTTGAACTCAATAGCCAATATACATACCAGGACACAAACGTGCAAATTTATATTCATATATTTGCAAAATAAATTTGCTGTACTATTTCACTTCCTTAAGTGTAGTTACCTCCTCTTCAGATAGCTCTTCAATACAAGCTATTAGATTATTGGGCCTTGTAAGGCTGCATACAGTGCATTGTCATGTTCTTAATAGGATTAACTCTTCTTATGTATTGATCTCTCTTGCTTTTATTATCAAGGGGAAACATTATTTCAATTTTAAAGGCTTCTACTAAAAGCAAGAATGTGAAATTCATTTCAAAAGAGAAATTTTTTTTGAGCAGGAAATATAATGTCTCCTTAAATATGAAAACTTCAGAAAAAAGTTTATTATTTTTGTCAAAATATTATTTCATAAAAGTGATTAGGATAATTGTTGCAATATACATAGCTCCTTCTATGTTCTGAGAACTGTTGTTTGTTGAAAATATTTTAAGAAATGAAGGGTTGGAAGTGGGTTGAGGAGTGCATAGATGTTGACAAAGTGATTTCATAAAGAATCAGCTAAGGCAGCAAGCTTCTATCTTGTGATTCAGACCACATCTGTGATTTGAATATCTAAAGACAAAGACATTGAAAGAAAAGTATTTGTTCCTGCAGGGAATTAAATCAGTCTGAATCACTACATTTAGGGACCAAGTACTTTTCAGTTGAAGTACGTCTGCTGTTTGTTGTCAGTGGGGAAAGTCTACCAGGAATTTTTCCATCTTCAAGATAAGAGGATACATAATTGAGGATATTTATTCCCTCAAAGTTGATTCTTCTATGGACCATAACTTCCCCTCCCTGTCTCTACTAGGGCAATAACATTCATTACTTTATATATCAAAAATAAATTCTAGGCTGTTCTCTTCTATTTCAAAATGTGATGAGATGAAGATACTATTCAACTGAAGATTTTCAGTAATTTTCTTTTTAACCAACACGAGCCTTATTTATCCAGAAATGCCCTTCATGCTAGTGTTACTTTCTAAGATGTGTTGCTTATTCCTCTCAGATGAATATTCTAAAAGTTCCTCAGGTCTCTTCCTCCTGTATTCATTTTCAGCTCCATAACCTCCTACCAGGATAGGCAATCTTAATTTTCTTCACTTTGAATATAGCGAAAGACAACAGATGGTGATAGAATGAAAAGATAGTTACAGACTTTACTTTCATCTTAGAAAGACTTGAATGTTGTTATGATCCTCTTCAAAGTGTCAAAATGTTGTCTACTATTACATAAGGCCTCTGCGTAAAGGAGAGGTGTTTCAGGGTGAATTGGCTTAGAAAGAAAATAATGGAAATACACATAGAAAGCATTTCTTTCCACTACCTACAAAATGTGGTGCAAAGCTTTTATTGTGTTGGCAGTAGCATATAGCAGAAAAGTCTGTTCAGACCTGGGATCACAAACTGGATTTTCTTCTTCAGTCTTTCACTTTGTTTTATGCTTGTGTGGTTCCATTGATATCAGAATATAATGTGTAATGGGATGGAGAATCAGGCCGTCTTGAACTGCCTACCTTTCTGCCTTCCACTTCCTGAAGCATTTCTTAAACAGGATGCATTGTACTCTAGTAGACTTATTTCTTTCAATGACCACGGCTCTACAAAATGGTACAATGTAGAGCACCTTTTGCACGTTTTTTCATTCTTGAAGACTTTACTTGCATGCTGCCCAATCAGTCAGTGAGATAAAAGTCTGAACCCATCAGGGTGGATATGAAGTACGAATTTTAGTCAACCTCAACTTGTTTAATAGTCCATTGAACTAGTCTGTTGTTGCTGTTGTATTTTGAAAGGAATCCACAATTAGTAACAGGAAATAGTTGAGTTAGAAAGTGAGCATGGTGTCATCTACATATCTTTACTTCTGCAGTTCATCAGGATGGTCTTAACATTGACCAGCACTGAGACACATGACAGCATTCATTTCAGTCCTCTAATTTGAGATGGTCAAGTCTTTAATTTCAACAACCCAATATGGGACAATCTGAGGTTTTGAAGAAAATCAAACCTCAGCTTCTTTCAATACTGAAGCCTTAATCTACTTCAGAACAGCCATTTCACATTTTGAAATAATGAGTTTAATATCCTTCTCCAATACAATCATGAAAGCGGTCATTCTAATAACCATCTCTTCCTTCTAGAGATCACCGGAACTTGCAGAGGGAGGATTCTCATCTCTTAGCATGTTGTGATAGTAGACACCTGAATTAGCAGCAAACAAGCTAGCTTTTAAACAAGAAGCACAAAACAGCGCTTCTGCTCATTGCTGAAGAAGGTCTAACTAGCTCAAGCACAGTGTTGCACGCAGTGGTTATGCTGGTTCTGGGACCTATATTTTTAAGGACATTTGCCTGCACCATATAGATATGCCGGTTTGTTCAGAGCTTGCTGTGTGTAGTCCATCACTGTTCAGCGTACCCATGACCTATGTGGTTTTGTGAATAAGCAAGTATTGAACAAGATGTAAAATATCTTCACCTGTCTTTTGGAGGCTTGCATTATTATCCTTTAGCAAAATCAAAAACATACTGTGTAAATCATGTAATATAACAGTAAGCACACTGCAATAGATAAGCATTGAAATCCTGAAGAACGTGAAAGCAACTAGACTAAATATAGAAACTTGCATAAAATGCTTAAAAAACAGAAATCCAAGGATCAACACTTGTTTTTCACTACCCTTTATTCCCCACCCCATGCATCAGCCTGACAGTCTGGTTGTATTCACCCCTTTTTATCATTTTGCAACCTGTCATGTCCCATTTATAGTATATTGGCAGACTGATTCTCAAAGGAAAGAGGGTTTTGTTTACAGACAATTTTGATTATCAGAGAATGGCGTGCTTAGTAATCAGTTATCCTCCCCACATCTTTTTAATCCAGCAACACTTAATGAGGGGAGAAAAGGTATGCAATTGTGCATGTATGTAGGTAGGTTTGTATTGAACAAAACCCCATTTAAAGGGGTCTACCTGGAAAATTTCTCTGTGTATGTCATCTTCCAATTTGTACTAAATTTGGAAGAATTCTCAGGCAGAAAGTTGGTGATCAGACCCCATCAGCTAACAAATGCATCTGCTTCCAGCATGTCAGAAAGGAGGGGCTATTAGCCATCTATTGAGGATAAACACAGTGTAAAAATATCTGAGAAATAGAAATTGTTTATAGTAACTCCATTTGAATCCAAACATATGTTCTCAGTAGCTGACAAACAGGTCTTATAAATCCAGGAAGACTTTTTTAAAAACCTTTTCTGCTCTGTGTGCACACAGAAATCTTTCCTAAGATTTTTTACTAAGCAATTGGCCTGTCGGAGAGCTCAAATGAAGTGAAATCTACCTCTGGCAATAGCTCCTTTGACGTAGTTATGTGGACTGTTCTGCTTCTGTGGTTCCTCAGCTGTGGGGCTCAGTCATCTTTTTCTACTCTTCTAGAGAGCTGCAATGGGTAGCTGAGTAAATAAACTTGTAATAGACATGCAGCCTTGATTTTGCTTCCTAATTTCTCAAGTAGGAATTAATTAGAGCACTAAATATCCTAGGCAAAACAGTTTCTCTGGTAGCCTTTACCTGTAGGAGACAGAATTCTAAATGGAATAGTATATCCATGTCCACAGTATTTCACCCTTTGTTGTAGCCAGAAGTTGTAAACTCTTAATGTTTTCTTGTTTTATGATAGAAGTAATTCTAGCTTTTAAAAAGAAAAAAAAGCCCAGCTAGGCTAATTATTTGTATTTCTTTTGTCAGCCAGGACTAAAATTACCATGACACCACTTTCTGGTTAGTCACTATTCTTAGGTAAATATTTTTATTCCTAGAGAAAATGAAAACTGAAATTTTTTAATGAAAGTACTCATCCAGTAGTTTCTACTATTTCTTAATAAAATCCAATGTTCCAAAACCTTGAAATTTTCTCCCTGCTAACAAAAGGGCCCTGTATGTATTAATACAGTTTTCATATTATTGGCATATGAAGATTTTCATTAACTTGTACAAAGCACTTGATCAATAGATTGCCTTTCTACAAAATCATTTTAAGGCCCTTAACATTTTAAATATTGTATTTAAGGAGCTTGCATGTGGATTGCAAAATTTAAAAATAACTTGAAGAAATTAAATTTGAGTTTAACATTAAAAGTATATGAGTGAGTCATTTTAGGTATGAGGTTAATGGAAATAGATTGTTCTAGCCTAGCTTATTTGCTGTCCACTAGAGGACAGCACTGCTTTTGTATCTGAATGCTGTAAAGTGAAAAATATGTGCAGCATTTTCTCTGGAAAACAAACAGGAACCTCCTGAGCCAGTTGTTTAAACAGAAAACATTTAACACTTAAAAAACTAACCGAACAGAAGAATATCTTTGATTTGAAAGATCTCTGAGGAAGTTTAATGTTTTAGTATATTTCTGCAGGGTAACTTACTTTCTTGGAATTAAATAATTTTTCTGCAAATTAAAATTTGTAGCCTGCTTTAGAAATGGACTGTATGTAATTCTTAAATACTTATCATATTAAATGCCCAATTCTTTAAGAAAAATAAACAGAATAGACTAGATGAGAAAACAAAATAGATCGAGTATTACAATTACAATTTTCTAGGTGTGAGGACCAAATATTTTGATTCAAGCTTTTAGCTTATTGAAGTTTTGGGGAGGAGATATAATTGCCAACATATAAAAATGCTGAAGTTTTTTAACTAAAGGTAAATTTGGAGGATGATAAAAAGTTCATGCAGCATCTTTTGAACATGTGGAGCAGTGCTGTGTGTTGGACATTAAGTTCAGAAGACTCACTTGCATTCCTGAATTTTTGTTAGAAGTACAGTGCAACTGTTCACCAGCAACTGAGGACAAACTCAAAATCTATTTTGGCAATAGAACTAAAAATGGTAAAAATATAGTACAGATGTGATGGCAATTTATTTTACAATTTATGATTTTATTAAGCCCCGAAATAGTTAATATTTGAAATAATTACATTATGGTAATGAATTAGGTATTTTGAACAATTGATTCTAAGATAGTGTTAAAATAGCATGAAATGTACTGGAAAAAAGAAAACATCAAATTATCATATGATTTTTAAGGTAAATATTAATCAAATTTATGATTAATAACCAATGTTAAACAAGGTTTTTTTCTGAGAGGTTAAAATCACCAGGTTAAGAAAAAGATCCTTCTTTTTGTGACTATATTTCTGCTTATGTTTTAGTATTAAGCTTAACCCCAGGTCAGAACTAATACATAGTAGTGCTATTCCCAATACTTCTTTTTCATGTTCTAAGGCTTACTCAGAGGATGAATACAAGTAGTTAGTAATTTAGCCAATTTTTAGATGAAATGTTAAAGTCAAACCTGTACATAGATAGAATTTGTTGTAGTAAGGTGAAGATCCAAGTACTGAAACTATAAAGATTTTTGTTATCCAGATGATACACTGGAAGATACTTCATAGTTGTTCATTCTTATGTTTACAAATTGAAGACTAATTCACAGCAGTGTTTTTTTCCCCTCTGAATATATTCATTGCATAACTTGATTACACATTTGTCAACTTTGGACTAATTATTTTTCTACAGCTAGGGCAGGGCGTTGCATCTTCTGATTGTCTTTCTTACTAATAGGATTCTGTCTGCTTCAGCAGGCAATAATTGAAGGCTTCATGTACAAGATTTAAAGAAAGGGTGGAGAAAAAAAAAGTTTTAGCCTCCATGGGCCATTGTCACTCTTTCTGGTAAGCAGTAGAACAGAAAAAGAATTTAGCTTGAATAGAAAAATCAAGGAGGAAGAAGAGCACCCAACAGGAGAGAACATATGTTTTAGTGGTGGCAAATTATGTGTAACAAACCCTGCTCTGCTGTAAACAAATGTCCTGATAATGAGTGTTCAGGTGTAAATGTACTTTCTCAAATGTTGAATTTTAAAGAGCAGATTTTGAGTGAGTTACTCTGTTTCTCTTTGTTCACTGGCATGGAATTTTCATAACCTTTCCCCATAGAAATGCCTCTCCTGTATATTGTAGCTATCTTCTGTCTACAAATAAAGGGAAAATAACTGCTAGTCTGTAGTTAGGCTAGTCATCATCACAAAGCCAGTGTTTGGCAAATGCTGTCACATTGTAGTGTCTGATGCTCTGTGTTTTCCCTTTATATCAACTATAAATCAAATATTTCTGTGTGATAATCATTAACAAATCTTATTTTCATAGCAAGTGACCAAGAATATGTACTTGATTTTTAACTCTTGAAAGACTGAATGACTTTCTAAAAATATACAGTACTTTAGTGATGTTGATTTAGAATTTTATTCTTAATATATATTTCCTTACCTACTGACAGGTACTATATTTATGTGAAAATAATCTATGAACTCCATCTCTTTTTTTTCCATGTCACATAGCCTCAAAATATGTAACAGTCTTTTTAAAGACAAAAAATATTTGGGAAAACTCAGAATATGCAAATGTATCTCACATTGTTATGTTTCTAATCTGTGTTGATTTTTTTAAGTGGGAAAAGTATTAAAAGCGGCAAATCTTCCTGAATATTTTTAATGATGTGAAATCAGGTTTAGAATTAATATTATCACAGAAAGAAAACTAGAAAATAACTGCAGTATAGCAGAAACAGCCATCTTGAAACTGTTAGTAAATATTTGGTTGTTTTCTGAATGGTATTCTCATTTACTTTCTTTTTTTTCATATTCACTGATGCATCCTTTGTTACAAACAGAACCATGCTCATAGTATAATATCTTAACATGTTAAGAGTTGTCTATACAAAAAATTCTTTCTTTTGGACCTACAAACAACCAATTTACAAGCTAGATTTTAATGTACTACAGTGCAGTTTCCAAAGCTTATTTCAGTCTATGAATTCTGATTGTTTTTATTATCTTTTTTTCAATTTTTTTTTAATTCAAATTCTAACCTTTAAGGCAGTATCAACTTACAGAAAAAGTAAAAAATAATTACTGACCTTGTGGGGAAAATAAAAGTTTCTCACAAAGAATAAATACTTACTATACAGAGTGATTAATTTTTGCTGCTGAAAGATTTTTTTTAATGACTTTCTGGTCTATGTATTTAGTTGAGCATAACACACATTTTGGAAAATCCACATGGGCTTATGGTAAGAGTAAGCATATAAATGCAATAACACGTACTTAGTCGAAAAAATAGCTATTAACCAAATCCTTCAATGGTGGTATATTTAAAACATCTAAATAATTAGCAAATCAGTTTTACTACTAGTGTCTTCTAACTAAAAGTCAACTGCTTCATCCTTTTTATAACTGTATTCAGTTTCACAGATCATATAAGCATATTTATGTTAGAACTCTCTTTAGAAATGAAATTATCTTCCCTATTTTAAGGAACAGATTTCAATTTCCAAAGTTCAAAAGCAGTGGTAAACCCATTGTGTGTTTTTTCTTCTATACACCCTTTTTTAATGGTGAAATAAGTCATCCCGTCCTGTTCCAATTCTTTTTTCACTAAGCGATTCCAGATCAGTGACCATTGATACAAACCGATTAGCCACTGCTAGTTATGCATACTAACACTTTGCGTAAAATTATCTGAGTATCAGACCCTTTGCATCTTGCAAACCACATACAAACTCACATTTTATTGATTTTACGTGTTTTCTTCAGAGGTATGGAAAAGTGCTATTGATCTCCTATGTGATTTTGCAAATCCACATGTGAAAATATCAGGCAAAACTCATCTCTGATGCTTTGGGCCACCTTGGCTTTCACAGAGTGCTGACTTTGTATCACTTTCAGGTTTTAATAAAAGAGGGTAAAATCAAGCCTTGGGGCTATGAAACACAGCAGGAGTGCCAACTACCAACCTATTTATGTGCATACTCAGACATAATCTGCTTCTGTGTTGTCCCAGGACACAACTGTTAAGTAAATAAACTGACTAATAAGACTATTGTTTCTATAATTATCCCCCTGTCAAAATCAACAAGAGAAATAGTGATCTTCCACATCGCAGTGTAAATACATGAAATCATTGATATAACTAGCTAAGTAGATAATTTTTATAGTAGTAACGTTGTTTTATAACCTTCTATTAAAGGGAGAGGTCTTTGAATGTATCTATAATCCGGACAAAAGAAGTAGATTGACCGTGATGGGTGACATTATAGAAGTGCCCCATGTTTCCTTAATTAGTATAATGTGTTATGAGATTTTGATATGCTTAGTTTAAAAAGAAAAAAGACAGGAATTACTTCTCGTTTAAAGAGAACCTGCTTCCTGCTTAAGTGGCTAATATTTTAATTAAGTCTGGAGTGAAGTTTTTTGAGTATCTCCTGATAAACTCCCTCCTTTATGTTGATGGTAATTAAACAGATCCCCATGGGCTTGGGTAGGCGTTTGCAAGGCCCATGCTAATTGTCAGACATGAGACACTGACCAGTTGGTTTGCTCTTGAATAGCCCACAGCATGCTGTCAGCCCAGCCGTTTGATTTTTCTGTGTTGTGAGCTGTTGTCAGGGCTAACTGGGTCCTATTGTGGCTGAAGATGTTGTGCAAATTGAGGCAGATGGCTCTGATTCAGACACGTGTCATTCAGAAACAGGAGAGGAGATTGGCCCTGCAAAGTGGGGTCAGACTGGGTCACAGACCTGCTCTACACTTGTTAGTGTTTTCAAAAGCCCATGTGCAGCAAGTTTGTTGTTGTCAAGTAACCAAGGGGAAAGGGAAAAAAAAAAAGGCAAAAAAACCCCATGGTGTGCTCCTTGTGGAAGATGGAAGACGAGGCTGTTGCCATCCTCTTCCTTCCCGTCTCTTGGGCCTGGCTGTGCATGCAGAATGAATTAACAGGATTGACAGTAGCTCACTATGCCTAAAATGGCTTTTCAGTCAATTGCGGTGCTTAAAAGGCTAGTTTTGCTTTTAATTCCATGTAATTAGTGGGTTTTTCATGTCTTGGAATTTAGTAATAATGCATTAGTCCTAACTTTCGTTTATCTGATTGGTTGTTTAGGTTTTTTTAATTTGCTTTGTAGGATTTTTAATAATTATAAAACATTTAGAAATGCTGGCCACATTTTTATGATTAAATATTCTGGAGATAAATTCACAGATGGAAGGATTTGGTGTCTTGCTGTTACCATCATTTCAAATGATCATGTTGGATGTTTATAACTCTGACTATTTTTAGTTTGAATTAATTCTCTAGATGGCAGGAGGATGCACTTTTCTGAAAGTACAACAATTTGGCTTTCTGGAAGTGTTCTACTACATTTAGCATAGTTGCATTTTCTTTGGAGCACCAAATGATGATAGTTATCCATGGAAAACTCCATACAGCTGAATTCAAGTTGCCAGTGTGCACAAGTATTGTAGAGGAACTGAGGAATCAGAACTTACATAAAAATTTTATTTAAATAGAGTTTAGTTTGTACCATTAAATACACAATTTTGCATGATACTTTTTTGTCCTTCTTAAATGTAAACATATTTACACAATGCTGAACAAATTCTTTCTGAAGAATTTATGAAGGTTTTTATGGTTTATCCCCTGAAATGCATTAATGAAATTGGAGGCATTTTATTATATTTGAGCTCATTTAACTTTTGCAGAAAGAAATATTAGCAGTCTTTGACCTTAAGATCCTCAGTGATTTTTTTTTTTTTATTTTTCCTTCCCCCGCCAGGTTTGCAGCTAAGACTGTGCACAGTGGGTCACTGATGCTAGTCACAGTGGAGCTGAAGGAGAGCTCTACAGCACAGCTCATCATAAACACCGAGAAAACCGTGATTGGTTCTGTTCTGCTGCGGGAGCTGAAGCCTGTCCTGTCCCAGGGGTAACCTGCTTACATCTGGACTTCAGAATCTGGCACACAACAAAAGTGCCTGGCATCCACTACTGCTGCCTTTCATTTATAATAATAGCCCTTCCATCTGGCAGTGGGGGAAGAATACACTCTTGACATTCTTGTCTTCTGCTTTAGAATGCTAGTGTGTATCTATCATGTATGCAAGTCCTTTCCTTTTTTTTCTGCTTGCTAACCAAAGAACATATATTTTACTGTCAGTTATCTGCGCTTTTAAATGTATTTCCCATTTGTTCTACCTTAGTCCTTCCCTCCCTGCTCCCTTCCCCCACTACCTTTCTTCCCCATTAGTTTTCCTCACTGTAGTGGACAAATACTAGATAATAAAGTTCAAAGGAAGTCACATTGCTTGAAAACTGAGTTTAAATGGCAGGTAGGTTCCAGCAACATATACAACAACTACGTGATTCAGAGAGGTTTTGTTGCATAAGTGTAAAAATACAACAGGTACAACAAAATGGTGTTTGCTTTCTGGAAATGCTTGTAAACCTGAACTCATCTATTAATATTGTTCCTACCTACTGCCATTTTCTCAAATACTTCCGTTAAGTTGCCAATAAAGTAGTGCTATGAGCAGAGGCTCCCTCTGTCTTGTTTTGGTAGAGAACTGATAACAGTGATCGCCAGTATTGTATATAACTAGTTCATTAAAGTAAATACTAACAAGGTTGGACACTGCATATGCATCAGCAAACTGTTCTTGTGAAAATAGCCAGTGTTTGTGCTCCTGTTGTAATTTTCTGCTATGCAGTTATTTTTTGTTAATAAACAAAGCCAGTAACTGCCTATTTTCAGATTGGCCCATTCATAAAATAGTGATTGAAATATTAGAAATTAGTATTATATGAAATACTGATTATTAGAGTATTGTGGCAAATACTGTCATCTAGCTTAAATTATTCACATCCTGTCTTCAAATTTATTTTGTAAACTGAGATTAAAACATCTCCCACCTGTGCATAAACCGGGGCTCGAGGCAAAGAGAAATTCATAGCCATATCTACTGAACTAGGGCTCAGAAGACCAGCAGCTGTGCAACCTTTATTGCACCTAGTTTTCTGCCTGTAGCCGAGGTGTCACTGATTTTGACCTTCCCTTCACATTCTGGTTACATGGTAGGGTGGAGGAAGGTGAGCTTTATCATTTCATATAAGTTCTCCACACTTCTAACATGTAACTAGTAACTCATGGCTCTGCTACAGATGTTTTATGACACAGAGAAGATACTTGGATAACTGTAACCTTGCTCTGTCAGCAGGACCCTTGCATGGTCCTTTGATACTGACTAAATGGTGCTGTTTTGGTTTAGCTTTCTGTATGATAGGAAATATTGCTTCATCAGAAATGTTGCGTTACTGCACACTGGAAAGTTCTTCTAAAATTTTCTACTAAAATTTGGTAGAACTAAAAGGTAGCTCCAACACACAGCAGAGTTTATTGGCAAATTCTAAATAGGGGTTGGTTTTTTTAGGTATTGAAGTTGCACTTCTGTGAGAAATGTAGTTCTAGGTTTTGCTAGCACCCAAAATATACTTCTGGTACTTCTCAGACAAAGAAACAAGAATCTTATGCCCTCAACAGAAATTTACATGTTCTTAATCAACATTTACATTGTTTTCTGCAGTCCTAATCCTGCAATAAGTTTTTTCTTGAATTACAGTTTTCAAGTGTGATGTAAGTTATTCAAACAGGTGAAAAATTAATCATTGTAGAAAATACCGTCGTCTCAGAGAAAATGCAGATTGGTCTAGATGGTATTTGATACTAAGACTTATTGAGAAGGTGGTGAGGGAAAGGTACAGAACCACGCCTCCTGAGAAAAGACTGAACTGCAAAACATTCAGCCATGTTTGTAAAGGAGAAAACAAACAGGAATTGTTTCTTGTACCGCAGTATAAATCAAAGGAAAGCATATTAATGCTATGTAAGTCACACATGTTGCTTAGTAATTTCTGCCTCCCTGGAGTACTTTGTACACTTTAATAGTGAAGCCCAGAAACATGTGTATAGTAAGGATATTTGGGGAGTTTCTGGTATCAATTTACATTTTTCAACACTTTATGACTTGGTCCAGTGGTTCAGTAACTCTTGATAGAGGTATCGGGGCCAACGGTGTGACCTGAAAATTTATGCTGCCTTCCCTTAATAGTAATTTGGAGAGAAACTTTCTTTAAAGACGGATATTTAAATAGTAAAATATCTCTGCATGCAATAAAGCTCTGCTCTTCAGGTATCTAAACATGAGCGCATGTACATGTCTTACATTAATAGTGGAAGTTGCACTCAGTCATAATTCAGCCAGTTAGCAGTAGCTAACAATATCTTCTTGGTTTTGCTATATATCATTTTTATTCACTTTCTTCCATACTTTTCATCATTTATAGAGGCATATTAAAAGTTATTAGGATATGAAGTAGATGACTAGTCTAAATTGCAATCTAGAATTCACTTCAGAGTGATTTGCTTGTACCAGGTAGCAGCAGCCCTACCTCCGTGGGCAGGCTTTTCAGTCAGGAGCTGTGCACTGAGAACCACCTGGCTTCAGTGAGAATCTAGACCTGGGCAGCCTTGCATGTGTGACTCAGGATGTGGGACCAAGGCTAAAGCATACTATTGCAGGACTGCTGTGGTGGGTTTTGCTAAGATGGTTAGGGAATTGTATCGAGGTCTAATTTAGGGAGCAGGAGGTGAGGGTTAGTTACTTAAATTATGAAGGGTTCAAATGCAAGAGAACCTGCAGAAACATAGGAAAACCAGTAACAACTACAAACTGAAATATCATAAATAGAAAATTTGGGTATAATTTTATTAACTGTTTAATTCACTCATGCCCAAGGTAAGTAAAATTCAAAGACTCCAAGATTATTGTGATTTAGTCCAAGCTTTAAAACTGATGCTGGTAATTATGGATTGAAGAATCATGCAACAAGAGCAAGGGCAAACATAAGAAAGTTTCTACGTAGTGAGAGATTGACAGTTTACCTCTTCTTTGCTTCCTGGTTGTTTCCACACACACACATATTCCCCCTTGTGAACAGGAAGGGTTTTTTTCTGAATTTTCAAATTCAGTTATTCCAAAATAACTCAAACCATTTGGAAAGAATAGGGTATGGGGAAGAGTTGTTACGTTATATGGCAGAATATAAATACAGGCTTGATGCATGACAGTCAAATTTATATAATTTTTTTCCTCTTATTTTCCTTTCACATTTTATGATGTTGTGTAAAAGGATAATATAGTTTTCTCCTGCATACCCTGGTTTAATTCTAGTAACTAATTTCTAAAGAAAAATAGCAGAGATAGAAGTGGGTCTAGAGCTAGAAACAAAATAATGGAAGATATAAATAGAATACTGTGTGAAAGGACAGTGGAAATAATGAAAGTGTTTTTAAAGCAGGGACATGACACAGTATATGAAACAGTGAATGGCATAGAAAAGATAAATTGGGCTTTCCTGATGATCTTTTCTACTAACTCAGGAACAAGGTGGCATTTTGTCACATTTCTAAGGCAATATATGTAAATTGCAGGAAGGAATTAATTTTTTTCCCCATGTTCTTAAACACAACAGGTACTTAAGCTCTGGTCATTTGCTGTTACAAGATAATATGATGTTTACTAAAAGTGGAACAAAACTGGAATTTTACATTAGCAAAGGAATATACAGATATGTACCGGATAGGATACAAAAAAAAATAAGGGCTCTAAATCCCCTTGATCTGAAGCTTAGGCTAATTACTGATATTTGGTGATAGGATGAAATCCTTTTGCACACTTTGCAATGGTCCATTATGATAATTAGTATTAATTATTTTTTTAAAAATACTCAATTATAGAACTGTCTAGTTTTGCATACAGTATCTTATATGCTTAAATGAATTTTAACTTAGCACTTAAATGCCCTAACAAGGATTCTGGTAAGCAATGTACAGGTAAGCTGAATCCTCCCAAGCCCTCATCTGACACTTAAGTGTGTGCCTGAAACAAGCGTATGAGGATCAGACTCTGTTCCCTTTTTTTTCTGTCAGTTTGTCTTCCTCCCCTTCCCCATATATTTGTTTTATCATAAATCAGGTGTTTTTATAACACTTATATTAAATGTTTTGTGGTGCAGACACCAGGCTTTGCTGTGTTTGCATAGTGTGGTTTCATTGCTGGTAGGAGCCTTTGTGCACAACCCTGACAAAAGCAATGCTTCTGTTCAGGTTATTTTCCTCTTATCTGGTATACTTGCAGTATAGCACAGTCCAGTGAACCTGTTTGGAAGAGAAAGAGATGGTGAACACCACTGCATTTCCAGTCCCACAGCTAACTGGTTTTGCTTCACAAGGTACAAGGTGAACTGCTCTTCACTGGCTGGTGACTCTGAGCCCATGCTGTGACTGTACTGTCCCAAATCTTGATCCACTTAAATCCCTGTGTACATTCTGGTGCATATACACATATCTTTACAAACAGTATTATTCTGAACTCCTCTTTCCATTGTGCACATATAAAAGAGAGGACGAAAATGAGTTTTGCTGGCTTCCACCGCTGCTTTTCCAGTCCTCTCCAGGTCCCAGCCTGCTCTCACCCTGCTCCTGACAGCTTGCCTCCTCCTGACAGCTTGCCTCCTCCTTTGCCCACCTTCCCAGTCATGGCTTTCAGAGGAGAGGGAAGGGACAGCAACTCTGCCCTTAGCACCATCTAATGGAGCATACATGTTGTGAGTCTCTGTTCACATCTCCATGCCTCCCTCTGGCTCAAACCAGACCTAGTTTTCCTCCTTGATGGGAAGGATTTAGACTAAGCCTTGCAAAAACAGCTGACAAGTCACCCTGCTTCTTCAAGAAAGAGCAAAAGCTGTGGGTGCACTCGGGTCCTTCTCACCCTCCTGCCCTGTAAAAATGCTGGTGGACTGTGGACGGGCGGTGGAAAGGTGGTGAAAGGCCTCTTGTACCAGCCATGACTGGCTGCCATTCAGCCACTAGCCATGACAAATGGCAGGTGGGTGAAGGAGATGGCTCCTAAAAGTGAGGGAGCACTCTTGTGCTTCCAGCCTCCCTGCAGAGCTTCAGCCTTGTCTTGGACCATGGGACACCCACCAGCTTGGGCTCAGGGCAGCACCCCAAGTCCAGCAGTTGGAGCAGAGCTGGCAAGGGAGGCGCAGGGAGGGCAGGAGCCTTGGGAGAAGCAGCATCAGCTCCTCTCCTTCTGCAACACATCACATCTGACCAAAATAGCTGCTCCTCGTCACTTCCAAGCACCACCAGCAGCCACAGGCCATCCGCGTTCACAGGACTTTGAGGCCTAGGCAGCCAGGGAGGCTGGCAGGTAGTGGTAGCTACAGGTGCCCTCTGACTTGAGGCCTGTGGCTTCACAGGGTAGGTGGAGCGGCTTCTGCTCAGCCTGCAGCCACCCTCCACATGCCTGGCCTGGGCCTGCCGCCACAGCCAGGGTGCCGGAGAGGCCCCTGAGTGCCAACAGCCTGCTTGGGTGAAGGAGGAAGGCAGGAGGGCCGGAGGAGAGCAAGCCCCCTTTCCCGGGTGGCGGAAGCTGGAGTTGTGTGAGATACTGGCCTCCAGAAGGGGCTGCAGCTTCAATGGCGGTTTGTAATTAAATTCCAAGCTGAGAAGAGGTGTGGGCTGAGCAGCCTAAGGCCGCCTGCAGGAGGCTTTGCCTGGGTGCGAGTCCTGGGGGTCATGACAGCCTCCACTCCCAGTGACCCTGAGCAGACCTGTGTGCGTGTGCACCAGGGCTGCAGCTTCACAAGGGGCTGCTGGCTCTGCCCTGGGTCACTGCAGACCCCCTAATCTTCTCCTAAATGGTGCCTGGAGGCTTGTACATAACATACCTCACTGCTGGGGACACTTCCTTCTCATTGCGGATGGTGTTTCACATGCAGAATAATTTGATCCTGCCATATTATTTCCTATCATTTTCTTTTTGGTTTGCCTTGATTTTGTATATTTGTGTGAGGTTGTTCGGGCATTTATTTGCACTCGGCTTGTGCACCAGCAATGAACAGTGTACCAGCGCTTGCTGAATCTTGTTTGGAAAGTAAATGCTATTCTGTATGACTCTAAAACATCAGTTGTGAGGGAAGGAGAAGAGATGAAAGAATTACCAATTCAGTTATTTTTTTAGACTGTTTTTTCCAATTCTGGCAAAAAGCAGGTATCCATCCCACTTGGTACCATTAATTCCTCCCTCAGCCATCTTTCTTCAAATATTTGCAGATCCATGCTCTAAAGCAAACCAGCAAGATGATTTGAGTTTAAAGACCTAACCTTTTCTGTGAGGCTGCAGTGTTTTGGAGGGATTTGGGGTTGGTTTTGGTGATCAGATCATTTCACTGATGGGGCTTGGAGTGCAGCCCTCCAGACGTTTGGAGTCGGCACATTTGCAAGGGAGTACACCCTGGTGAGGCAGAGAGAGGAGCCCTTTCCATTCTTCTTGCTCTTACTGTCTCAATACCATGCCTGAACAGCACCAAAGTGGCTTCTTTTATCAGATGAAAAAAGGGCACCTCTTTGACACCAGGTCCAAAAGAAACTGTTCTGCTCCAGCCGGATCTGCGGGCCTCTGCCAATGCCTGGGTTTGGGCAAAATTAGTTGGTGGCTCAGCTTCGCGTAATTGAAAGTCATTCTGATTTCTGCACTGTGGTGTAATTGCTTAAAAAAACGTGTTATTTGATGATTAAGATTCTGGAGTGAATTGTGTTCTTTTGGGTTCTTACACTGTTTCTCCATCAGGGACTTGGTTTCAGCGGTGTGCAGCTGCTGGAGTTGATTTACAGTGCTGCGGCTGTGGCTAGTCATAAATAAATCCTCTTATATAGTTGTTATGAACACCTGTTAGATCATCTGTCAGCAAAGCGCTGTTCACATTTATCATGGTGCGGTAGTTATTTTACCTCAATCCATTTCCAACTGACTCGGCCTCCATCACTGGATTACTATTACCACACCATAATCGCTCGTTTCCACTCCATGTTACAACTTGCAGATAAAAGATTTCACTACTTGGCCAAATTTCATAAATAAAGGAGCAGTTCAGTGCAGTAAAAGTTTATTTTTGTCATCATTTGTCACCCCATTATTCTATAAATCAAATGGAATAGCGCTATTGCTAGCTCAGGCGTTGCTGTCAGCCCTAAGCATGGAAATGGTCCGTTTCTTCTTTTTAGATGAGATGACATGTCTTTCAGACTTAACTGGCTTATGGCTTTGTTTCACCCATTTTATTTTATCGCCCCTTCAGAAAAATCCTTGGGGACCAGAGAGACTAAAGGAGTAAAATGGAATCAGAAAACACAGTAAAACATGCTGCTTTAGCTGTGTTATGTACATTTCCCGCCCCCACAATTCATTTACAAACTCCTCTGCAAAAATAATGGATCTGGATATAAACAGCCCCTCAATGCATTCTCTGGCTTTGTGCAGATTTTATCACTCATGTCAAAACCCTGGGACTGAAAGGGGTCCAGAGAGGGTGCTTCGAAGTCCTGCTAATGTGTCTGCTCCTAAATGGACTTCCCACCTGTGCAGGGGTACATCATGGGGTTTTGCTTTCGTTTTGAAGGTCTGCACTGAAGACTTGCGTTTTGGGGTCTAAACCATCTAATGACACCATGTTGCACCTTGCTATGCAGCTTCACAACCAAAACACCAGGATATTCCCCTGCGCCTTCCCAGGTGCAACCTTCACAGAAACATTGTTTGCTTTTTGACTTTTCAATGATTTCTTAACTCTAGCTATAAAATCTGTTCCTGGGCTGTGCCTTGATCTTTTGGCACCGTGTCCATTACAGACACTTGGAGTTTGCTTGATTTATTGAGAAGTTAGGAGATGGGTCTCAGGCTAAATTTTGAAGAATGCAATATTCTTTCGTTTAAAAAGAGCCGGATAGGATGATGATAAAGGGATGGGGTAATAGAAAAGGGTTTATAGTTGATATTATACTTCTGAGTTGGTTCTAATTCAAGTTACATTCTTCATAGTCATTATGTAGCTCATAAATTCAATAAAGTGTTTTACTATTACTATAAAAATGACAGGAGGGGGGTTTTATGTTGTAAGTTTCGTTAGTTGCTCTTCCTGTTTTATGTTGAAGTTCTCAGGCCGTTATGTCATTAAACTCCTTGGAGTCTGAAGGGCTCAGGCCCCTCCATTCCTTATCGCTGGTGCAGTGCCTGCTGTGGGACAAATGTCTGTGTGGTTGGTCTCTGTCATCATCACCTTCTTTGTCGATGTCATTCTTCGGTTCCATTTTGGCTTTGTGTTCATTCAGAAGCCCAGGTACCTGCCTTTGTGAGGAAGCAATGGGTGTTTTAGGGTGGCTTTGGCCCTGCTTTGGATTCTGAGCTCTGGACATCAGTTCTTACCTGTTGCTGAGCTACTCACATGTGAAAATGGCTAAACCTTCTTATTCCAGTGGGTCTTGGGTGGCTGTGGGAAGATCCTGCTGCCAAAGAGGAATGCTGCACTATGGAAATAAAATGCCTTTGGAGAGTTCACCCTTTCCCTTTGCCTTCCTGAAAAGTCTTGCTGTGACTTTTCTCCAGCCACCGTTGTAAAATTACAAACTCGTCTTGGTTTGAGAGTCTTGTTCAGTTTGGCTGTGGGCAAATGCTTGCAAACACAGTCTTGTGCATTTGCTGGGAAGGTCTCTAAAGGCAAATCCAGGAGCGTTTTTGCTTTTTCATTGATGGGGGGGAATTTTTTTCAAAGGCACTGTATAATTTCTGTTATTTCTGCTTCATTAGAGGAAAGAAGCATCAAATATCTGACCCTGGAGCCTTTGCTTTCTCCAGATGTTTACTTTGCACACAAATAATCTGCATGAAAACAGCAACTGCTAATTCAGTGGCCAAAGTGCATCAGGACCCTAATCTAAAACCTCCCAATCCATCCAGCTGTCTGGCATTTGCTATTATAGGGCACCAACAGAGAAATGAGGCTGTGGCTTTATCACTGCACCCTGGGTGACAACTTGATTTTCTGCTTTCACCGCAGGCAGCAGCAGCCCAACATGATGGGGCTGTTAATTTGTGCATTTCATGGTGTCTGTCAGGGGGCCGGGAGAGGAGGGTTTCAGGGGAAGGGAATGGAGCATGTCCCAGCCTCGGAAGCACCTGTCTGCATTGACGGCACAGAGCACTTCTTATTAGCGTGCAGGTCTCTAAATGCAGCCCCAGGATGACAGCCTGGCATTCCCAGCACCCACACAGTGTGACAGGCGCAGGCAGCCGGTCCCATTGTTTGCCCTTGATGAGCATGTCATTAATGGAAATGGAAGAAAGTGAGGGCCACATCAGTATTCAAATAGCCTCCATCCTCTCTGCCATTCAACCGCCTGGCTCAGGCGGCTGCAGATTTCCTTCTGCAGCTCCACTTACACATTTTCACAGATTTATTCCCATTGCATACAAATCCCCTCCATGCGGCTCTGGCCCCATGCCCCCCCACTCCCCTCACATGCACAAACATGTTCTTCAGCATCATTTGACCTGCCAAATTAAAGTGGGATTTCTCCCCTTCCTCCCTGTTTTGTGAATTGCTAAGGTATCATTAGCAAATAGTTGCTATTTGCAACCCAGGAAATGGAAGGTGCTATTCTTTAAACTTGAAGCATCAAGCAAGGGCTTGATGTATTGTTTGTAATGTTCTTATTTGCTCCCAAGCAACTATTGGTGCTTGCCTGGGTGACCTGTTTCTTTATAATAGATTGCAATATATTTGTTTTGGAACATTTCACCTGGCATGTATGGAGTAGGAGGATTGCAGGCAGAAGGGGAAGTAACTAAAAAATCTATATTCCTCCTTAATGACAGTCTCACTGGAAACATCAGTAAAGTCGCACTGTTCTCCCTCAAAACCCTCTTTCAAAATTCTCTGCCTTGACACTAGCTGGACCATGGATACCTGGAGGCAATTACCCATCTTGCTGGGCTACACCATCTTAGGCTGTCTGTACCCCTCTGATCTCGCACGTGCAGTGTGAGCTCTTTGGGGGCGGGTGGTGTGTTGGCCTCCTGTATTTTTATGGCATGGACCATGGCAGGATGCGGGTTGGTGATTAGTGCTATAGAGCACTCCAGCAAAACAAATAACACAGTATCATAATTCAGCTGGTATGAAGAATGTGCCTTGAGCATGCTGGAATCCAGCCAGATCTTAAATCTATGTTTCTGTGCTTTATTTTGTGTTAGTCTGTTTTTGTAATAATATAATTAGTGCTCACAGGGGAGGCTATTGACACTGCCACCAGGATCAGTTTGCTCTTTGCAGTATTTCCAAATCATTCTCGTTACACATCCAACTTGCAGGTCGGATGTGGTACCCCTTGCCTTTTGTCTGCTCCTGTCCTCTCTAACCAGTGATTTAGCCTCAAATCTGAAGCTCTCTCTACTAATAAAAGCTGGAGCCAACAACGAATGAACGCTGCTGGGCGATTTCCAAACCTTGTAACATTTTGTAGCCCTCTTTAACCCCAAGCGGCGTGGGAGAAAGCGAGCCCAGAGATTTTCCATTGGTCAGTTCCAGAACAGATACTGCAGGACTTAATAGCAGAAGCAGAGCTGTTGCAACACGTTTCGGTAAGCAAAACCACTGCCAAACCACTGTCCTTCCTCACACTCCTTGCAACCACTACTCTGGACTCAAAAATCCTCCCGGGTTGTGATAGCATTGGGTCTTGGGTGTATTTGCCCTAATAAGTTCTTTTCTTCCACCAGTGTCTGGGGGGCCTGCCCTGGCACTCTTTCCTGCAGCTTTGCTCCTGGCATCAGTGCAGCGGTGATGTCCATCTGGTTTTGGCTATGATCTCTGAGACCTGGATGGTGAAATGGTTGGGTTCACATTTAGCTGCCAAAGGTGCGTCCCAGCATTATGACCTGTGTGAGCATGGGTGTGTCCTCTTGCCTTGGCTCCTACTGCTTCCTCTGCTCATCTTTCTTTTGCTGACCAATTTGGACTACAGAATATAAGGCAGGATCATGCCTTTCTGTGGGTGTGTACAACACTGTGCAATAGCGCTCTGATTTCAGTAGGAGCCTCTAGGTGTTGCTGTAATATAAATAATAATTGTCTTTGGGGATTAATTCAAAGAGGGCTATTGAAGTTGAGTGAGACCAAGAGAAGAAACCCATGAGTTATTTCTCATGTTTAGAATGATTAATAATTTCTGCATAGTTTAATAATTCAACAAATTGCAGGAACTGCATTTTATCAGGCTGCCTTCAGCTCAAATTAAAAAAAAAAGGCCTTTCCATTGTTTCCACTGGCAAGCAACCAAAGGCCAGCCTTCCTTCACCAGAAATACATCTAGAAATGGCTGTAAGGATATGCTGATAACTTCAAAATTAAAGCTGACTGTAGTATTACAGCAAGTCAAGTACCCTCTTTCTGGGTCACAGCCACAAGCAATGTCCAAATCAAAACGGGGCAAGTGGGTCACCTAGAAAAAGCAAAAAGTTTTCAAAATCAATATATGGAAACATAATGTTCTAGAAACCAAAATGTCACCACCTTCGATATCAGTGTAAGAGTATTTTATGTGGCAACCATCCTGCAACAGTGTCTTGTACAACATATATATCAGGGACAACAGGGAGAAGTTAAGAAAAATAGTAAATCCTAATGTGGAGGGGTCGGCTGCTGTTCTGCTTTTAAAACTAAGCCCCCATCCTTTTAAAAGTAATTTAGAACATGTGACAGAAATGTACCTAACATGGCATCAGGAGGACTAACTGACAAATGGAGAACAGACATTTATGTAGAAAAGTTTATGGGGTACAATTTCAGAAGTAATGAGTAATTTTAAATGCATCACATGTCACTGGAGACAGTAGAGAGCACCCAATTTTCTCAGTTCAATTCATAGTCCTCTGAGAAGCAAATCCCTAGGCCATCTTCAGCTGGACACCTTAAAAGCTGAGACAAATGGGAAGTCTGCCTCCATCTGTACCCAAAGGCTTGCAGGTAGGGAAAGTCGTCTCACTGCAAGCTTGGTCAGGATTGTCATTATCTCAAGCAGACTTTATCTGCTTGAGGTGAGATAGTGGCCACTCCATTTATATCACCTTGACTTGCTACGGAGCCGTCCATATTGTGCTTTACTGCTTATCCCTGGTATGAATTAAGTGGAGATGAGAAGTCAATAATTTATTTTCTTTGGGGTTGAACCAGTCAAGGGTAGATTTTCTCTTTGGCTATGCAATTTAGAAATTTTGTGGATGACAGCTGAAGAACAGTTCCAGATTTGTCATCTAGGGAGCAGATCTGACTGCACGCACATGCGTACAAGTGCCCATACAACAGTGCACCATGGGCAAGAGGACAGTTTCACAGTCAGCCTGCAGTATTTTAACTTAGCAGGCTTGTATGCTCTGCTCTCCAGGGAAGGTATCACTTTCCCTGTGTATATAGTATCACAAAGGTCCAGCTTTGTGATACAGAGGCTACGTCATTCCTACATGGAGGATAATATAGGATACTTTAGGTAACATGCAAACTGTTGTTGCAATACCTAAAAGACCCTTGGGAAGGTGAAGGAATAGCTTGTTCCCCATACCCATAATGGATAGGAAGTAATGTAGCAAGGCTCGGTTTAGGCACAGGAAAGCTATCTGACACTAGGGACAGTGCAGCCACAGAGAAGGCTGGCTGGAGGCTCCAGAACTAGAAATCATTACACGTTAAGCAAATAATCTGTCAGGAATTACATACAGTACAGCTGATCCAGCTTTAGGACACAGACAAGATGATTTCTAGTCCTTTTTTTAAATGTGAATGTGTAAGGAATATTTAAAATCTAGTTGACCTTTTATCCTATGTACTCCTTGCTTAGGTTTATGTCCTTGGACAATGTTACTAGGGAACAAAAAACGTTTTTGCTCAGTTGCTACCTGCTTCACTCTTTCCCATGCTTCCATCTTCTGACCAAGCTTCTGCCATTCTTTTTCTCTGGTCAGTGAACTGGTCAAATGCACAGTTATGAAGATGTGGAGTGCAACTTTCTGATACTTAGATGGTTGCTACTAAGTGGTAGCTACCAGCTACTGATTTTTATACCACTAAGTGCTGTCAGCTCCTGCCTTTTCAGAGGAACAAAGCAATTCTGTGGCAGATGTCTATAGCACAATATGTGTCTATTTTGCTGGCCACAACTATATGCTTCTCAGGAGGTGTAAAAACTTTGTAATGAACAGTAAGCAGTAGCATAACACAGTCTCTATTACTAATTTTCCCAACGCATATATATTTCACTGTTGCTACATTCCATCATATCTTTCTTGGCAACATCTCTGTACTATCTTCCTTTCTCAGAGCCCTGTTGGCAAAGCAGTTCTTTACAGCTTCGCACCCTTTTTGATTGCTTCAGCTTTTCTTTGCATCTTTCCATTCAGAAAGTTGCAGTTTGTTTACCAAGCACCAGATTTGGAATGTTTGAAGCAAACAATAAGTAAAAAGCTGTTCTTTTTAAAAAGTCAGGCAGACATTATTGTTTCTGTTGGCTTTTTCAAAGCACTTCTTTTAACCATGCAAAGTTAGGGGCTGAATTTCCAGTGTCCCTTTAACATTTTTTGGTTTTTATTGCATATTTTCCTCCAAGACTTCATGCTTGCCTTCAATTTTCATAATGTGTGGAGCACATTCATCCATCTTCTCTTACCATTTTTTCTTTCTGGAGTTCTAACAGCTCTAAGGAAGTCTCAGTTCATTGCTCCGCTTCTGAAGGCAACTCCTCTGACTGAGTTGCAGAGCACAAGGGAAAGAGAAAAGCGGTTGCCAGCACAGGGCTTCCAGCAGCCTTCTGACTGGAAATGTGGTGTTTCCCAGTATCTGAACATAAAAACCATAGCGAGCACTGGTCTGTCTAGTAGGGTGCTGCGGTATCTGGGTTCACCTCCTCAGGGGATGGCGCAGTTCTGTTATTGAAAAGATGTCCTTTTTTCTCTGCATGTGCTTTGAAATGAAATTGCTGAATGGCACTTCCTATTTGGTGCTTCGTGTTAGCTGCAGTTAGTTAGTGGGTTTATGTGGTGGGTTGACCCTGGCTGGACGCCAGGTGCCCACCAAAGCCGCTCAATCACTCCTCCTCTTCAGCTGGACAGGGGAGAGAAAATATAATGAAAGGCTCATGGGTCGAGATAAGGACAGGAGAGATCACTCACCAATTACTGTCACGGGCAAAACAGACTCAACTTGGGGAAAATTAATTTAATTTATTACCAATCAAATCAGAGTACGATAATGAGAAATAAAACCAAATCTTAAAAACACCTTCCCCCCACCCGTCCCTTCTCCCTGGGCTCAGCTTCACTCCCAATTTGCTCTACCTCCTCTCCCCTGAGCAGCACAGGGGGACAGGAAATGGGGGTTGCAGTCAGTTTATCACACATTGTCTTTGCCTCTTCTTCCTCCTCATGCTCTTCCCCTGCTCCAGCATGAGGTCCCTCCCATGGGAGACAGTCCTCCATGAACTTCTCCAACATGAGTCCTTCCCAGGTGCTGCAGTTCTTCATGAACTGCTGTAGCATGGGTCCTTTCCATGAGGTGCAGTCCTTTAGGAAAGGACTGCTCCAGCGTAGGTCCCCCACGTGGTCACAGGTCCTGCCAGCAATCCTGCTCCAGCACAAGCTATCCACGGGGTCACAGCCTCCTTTGGGCATCCACCTGCTCCGGCGTGGAGTCCTCCACGGGCTGCAGGTGGATATCTGCTCCACCATGGACCTCCATGGGCTGCAGGGGGACAGCCTGCCTCGCCATGGTCTTCCCCATGGGCTGCAGGGGAATCTCTGCTCCGGCGCCTGGAGCACCTCCTCCCCCTCCTTCTTCACTGACCTGGGTGCCTGCAGTGCTTTTTCTCTCACATACTGTCACTCCTTTTTTCTCTGGCTGAAGCTTTCATTTTGGGTTTTTTTCCCCTTCTTAAATATGTTATCCCAGAGGTGCTACCACCACCACTTATGGGCTGGGCCTTGGCCAGCAGCAGGTCCATCTTGGAGCCGGCTGGAACTGGTTCTATCAGACATGGGGGAAGCTTCTGACATCTTCTCTGTCAGAGAAGCCACCTGTCTAGCCCCCCTGCTACCAAAACCTTGCCATGCAAACCCAGTACACTTCGGCTGAAAAGCTCTTGCTTTTTCTCATGCATCTCCACACCCACTGCAGATTTGTATGTTTTCTTTGCTTTCTCCCATGTGAAATAACTGTTATTTTGACTGTGTTCACTCCATTAGAGGTATGGGAGAGCCAAACAGACCAAGGTAATATCGTGATGGCACAGTACCCAAATGTGGCAAAGAAAATAGGCAGCTCAAAAGTGTGAGAAAAATTACCAAAGTGGTCACTAAACAAATCTAAATCAGAAATTAAATGCCTTCACTGCCTTTATTTTTTAGATGGAAAATAGTATGTGCTATTTAGATCTCTGTAGTGTATTTACAGCCCTCTGTGTTTCTGATATGACACAGCCCTAGCTGTAGGAACGGAAGGTTTCTGTATTTGTATTTACAGCTATGATGTTAAGTGTACTTTGACATATTTGAATATACATATATATTTTAGGTTTTGATAGTGCTTTTGTGGAATTTTAAATAAAAAGTATCACGCCTTATGCATGTGATACAGGGTCCTTTTACATCATACCTCCCTTGTGTCATCTCACGGGCAGTAGGGTTTCTGTCCTGAGCTGTGTGTAAAATGTACAGGCAGGAGGAAGCGTGGAGGGTTTTTTTCTCCTACATGTGTGGAAGATTAGTTCCATAAGAAGGTGGAGGTCCTTTTATATGGACACACATTTCTCATGGCAGACACGTCCAGAGAGCTGCTTTGGGACTGGGAAAGCTTTGACCTATCCACCACTTCGTCTATATAATTTCTGGAGCTGCTTTGCCGTTCACGTCTTATAAAAAGAAAGAAAACCACACAGACTTTAATTTTGTCTTGTCATGGGGAGGACTATTCTTCTGGAAGCCTACCGGGGGAGATTGCTCGTGTTGTACTGCAGGTGATTTAGTATGATTTTCTGTCTCATATCATAGACAGCTTTGAATGTTTTACGAATAAGCGACCCACAATTTTAGCCTATTTCTGCTGGGTTTTTGCATTATTTAAATACTAAAGGCATGTGAAAACATATTCCTTTATTTAAGAAAAGTCCACATTTGAATGGAAACTAAACATATGGTTTCTTTCAGATCATATATGTAATATTGCACTCCTCATTATATTGTTTTTGTTTCACTGACTGTTTTCTGTAGTCTGGTATTCTGACTGTATGCCTTGATATTTATTTTTAATGAGATGCACTTCTGTTCTTTCACTGCTTACTAACACTTTAATTTGAGAAGCAGTTTTCACTAGCCCTGAAAATATCCAATGTTCTTTGCAAAGTCAAGTCCATTTCCTGCAATAACCTTGCTTTGACCTGTTATCAGTTATATCACAAATTATTCAGTCTCTAATTGGTTCATCTTTTAACTACAAATTCACATGACTTAGCTTTATTACATAGCTCTGTGACGAGCTTGTGTGGATCAAAGTAGTGTCACATTTTTAAGGAACTTTCTCTAGCGGCTCGCAACTCCCTTTGTTCTACTGCTTGAATATATTCTTATCATTATTAATATTAGTTTTTTAGACATACTGCTGCCATTCCTAAAGGTCTCAGTTGTGTTTTAGGCCTCACCATGTGGAACGCTGTTCAAAACCTGACAAGTTTTTAGCACAGAGAGCGTGAGGTATAGCAGTATGGAGGATTTTCCCCTCTAGTTATTGTACTCTGTTTTCTCGGTAAATCTGAAGATGCTGTAGCAGATCCTAACCAAACAGAGGGATGAATTTTGCTTGGTATCTACCAAAAATAGAGTTTAATCCTGTAACAAGTAACTAGCATGGAACATGCACATGGATGGTAAAAGACTAGTTGCTGTCTCTCTGACCCCTTGCACTTCTAACATAAGACAAGGTCTCAGCACCTGTTTTCAATAAGAAATGAACATCTAAACCGAACAAAAGCCCTACAGAGAAGGACTTTCAAGACAGTTCATAATTCAGGCCAGTACTCAATCATAACCATTTGCAGTAAATGCTCATTGGACCTGGACAGCTAGAAGGTACTTGCCTCTCTCCCACAGTCTCCACAGAGAATTTTTTTCATTAAAATAAGCAAAAAGACGATTTGTTACCTTTTTCTATGCAGAACATTATATTATCTGCCCTGGTAATGGTTTGTGTGTTGGTAAGATTCCTACCCTTTATTCTGACGCATGGCCAGGTCTCTAGTGGCTGTTCAGGATGCATCACAAAAAGGGAGAAAGAGTCTTTTCCTTGATGCAGCCACCACCTAAAACAATGCTTGAAGGAGAAAAGCTATTCAGTCAGCCCAAGCATCTATTCATATTGCTTAGGGCTTGTTGTGCTGCGGTCTCTCATCTCTCCATTAATTAATGGTGAAAATACATATAACTAGGAAAACAGCAAATGTAAGCAGGGAATTGATTTATTTTTCATAAATAGAGAATGCCTCATCAGTAGAAAAGCAAAGGCTTGAAGTGTCTCTTCATGTTCCAATTTTTGTTCTGAAGCTGCCTGTTTGGTTGCTTTCTCATCTCTTCTATTTAAACCAAACAATAATCAATTTATTATGATGTTAAAAAAAATATTGTGGCTAAGGGAGAAAGTACTTTTGAGAGAGATTCAAGTTCAGCAGCTGGAAATGAGGGGAAAAAAATTGGGACCACACCAGTCTAATTGATTTTGTTATAGAACAAAATTAGCTGAAGCCAAAGAGCAGTAAAATGCACTCACCTTTATTGTAAGCATTTGAAGCTGTGCTAAATGAAAGGGGGGAAAAAAAAAATCTGCTCTTTGCTCATGGCACAGGCCATTTCTTAGAAAATAAAAATAATTAGTTGTAGAAACAACAATTGAATTGTGCAGTGTTTTGCCTGGATTCCAGGAATGGTGGCTTTAATGAGGCCCTACACTTCACAAATGCTAAAGCAGTTCTTAAATGGGGTTTAATAGGATATTTTCACTGTCTTTCAGCTCTTTGTTCTCAAACACGTAGGTACCCCAGAGTGAACACATTTAATTTAAGCAAGTTTTAGGCAAATTCATCTCCCATACCTGATGAATATGCTACTATACAACTCCCTATCAGATCCTCACACAAGAAATCAGTGGCCCTCAAATCAAATCAGAGGCCTATTTGCTTCTTATGCTCTGCATTATAAAAAAGGATTTTAATTAGCCAAGAGACACTGTTCCCATTGCCCATGAAACGCAACTGGAATCCTAATTTCTCAACCACACCTAAGAATAATTAACTTCTAGGAAACATTGTTTAACAAGCCACCATTGACTGGAGTTAGGAATATGATCTACCACCATGCAGTAACTATCTGATATGCTTTATACTTCGGGTTGTGAAGATAATGCTTTGATTTCAAAGGTGCATCTCCTGAAAGGAGGGAACAAATACAACTATGCCAGTGTGTTGTCTCTTTTGGAGATGCACTGAATCATTAGGAATTGTTTGGCATTCAAGTTTTGCTCAGCTTTGCTTTTCTTGAGGGACAATATGGCAAACCTGAGGTACAGATGGACCATCACTTCAACAGGTATCAAAAAAGTTAAATCCGTAATCAGAAGAAGTGCTGTCATAAAGCTGCTGGTACCAGACTAATGGGTCCTAACACTTCAGGCCTTCTCAAACTTGTATAGGTAGGCAAAAATGCACAAAGAATAACCTCTGTTACATTTTGATCTTCTTAGAAAGCATAACAAATTAATTTTTTAACACCTGAAGACAGAGTCCCGAAGGAGGGATGTTGGTGTTGGTGTGGAGTTTTCTTTCATTCATTTCTGCTTTGCTTTTCAATTTTATTGGTTGGTTTTGGTCTTTCTAAAACAAGAGATGAGTATAAAATGACAGGAAAACAATTTTGTGGGCTAGTATCTTGTCAACTTCTGGAACGGTTTACCCTGAGCTGAAATCCAGGGGGATGTTCACACCATTTTTAAAGATGCTTTCAACAAATGCATGTGGATGTGCCTGTGTGTTTGAAGTAGCTTGTGATAAATTTTTAGATGCTTTATTTTACCAGCATCATTATTGTCTTTTACTGTTTGGAGACCAGAAGGAATTCTTCCCTCCAGCTGTCTTCTACCTGCTTGCTTTAATTATTGATATGTTTCCTAACATCTTCCTAACATTGCTAGAATGTTTCTGCCTGTCAGCACATCAGAACACAAAGCCAGCAGAACAGAGGGCACATGATTTACAGTTTTTAAATTTCTCAATGTTAAAACTGCCAGCAAGGGCCGAAATCCTTTGTGGGTTGAATGGAGACCTCCAAAGAGTCTGGGGAGTTCTAGCCTTCTAGCGGGGAACTGCTAGCCTTCTCTGTTGCTACCAATTCTGCAGCTGATAAAGAGGCTTGGTGGCCTCTACCAAACCATTTGAAGTATCGTTTCAGTTTCCAGTGGAGCAATTGTCCACTCTATAAGAAACAATTACCACACTGCATAGCAATTTAGAGAAGAGACTGAACGGGCATGGAGACAGGGTGGCTGAACAGAATGTGGCCTCCTTCAGTTCAGAGCTGAGGTCCATTAAGGGCACTTATGTGATTGCAGTCTGCTCTGCTTGTGAATACAAATAAGAACTTGATCATGAAGGATCTAAAAATTTTGATTTGAAGGGACTTTCAGACTGGTAATGGCAAGGAAGCTAACATTTGGGGAGCAGATTCTTGAACTGCCCGTTCTGATGTTCACTAGAATATTTTTCATTGCTTAGTATACGGTCTGTGTCTCAAAAGGATGGATTTGTCAATGCTAGAAAGTGTTAAATCTACCTTAAATTAGGAATCAATTTGCACTCGCCTGAGCACATCTGGTAACCTCATAACCCATAAAGTCCTCCTGGGTATCTCGGCAGCACCTCACACAGCGGGGAGATGCTCTGAACTTTATAGACCTTGTAGCAATTCTCACAGTGAAATCAACACTAACAACTACAGAAGGCAAATCTTCCAACCTTGGGGTGTCCAGCAGGTAATCTATTGCAGGCCAAACAGGAAAGAAAGATTTAATAATAAGTAAATAAAAATCAGTTCTCTGTCCCTTTAGTCTCCTTATTATCTTTGACTTTGACTGATTGTACAAAAGTGGTGTACAAACATCTCAACAACAACTTGTTATGGAAAGCATTATATAAGTGATGTATCTGAATAATAGATGAAACAAGCATATAAACATCCAGCCAGAGTGCTACATTCACTTAACTTTGGCTGTCAGGAAAAACTATATAAAAACTGTAAAGGTAGCTGTTTAGTCCCTAAGAGGGAACTGAACCAAAAGGGAAAGTACATTCTCTTATTTTAGAGCCAATCTGTGAAACAGCTACAGTTGTACATACTTCAATATACTGCCTAATGAAAAGTCTTCTGGGTCCCGGTACAGATTTGTAAGTGTGTCACTGACAGCAAAGATTCCATAGAAAAATAAAAATAACAAATGTTTCACAACCGAATATCCAGCCAAAACAGCATGCACACGTGTTGCGAGAGTAAATAAGCTTTGTTAGAATAGTGTTACTATTCTAAAGGAGAAGGGAGATTAAGAGCCTCATTTCTACTGAGGGGAAAAATCATTGTATTTCTTACATTGTCCATCTGATCTAAATCCAGATCAACTGATCAAATGTCAGTCAGGACAACATATGTCTTGTCCACTTACTTACCTAGAATCAGAGAAGGGGGAAAACACGTAATTGGTTCCCTAACAGAATCACACTGTTAGATTGATTATTGAAGCCATGAATGAAATCTGAATGCTCCGTTACTCAAAGCTAAATAAATATTTATTGTTCTGTGACTATCACTTGTGATAAAAACAGGTTAGAAGCTGAAAGTTGAGTTTAAATGTATATCTAACTGTGTCAGAAATATGTACAGTTTGAATGCAGGTGTATTTTTAACATCAGACGGTGGTTGGAAAGCAGGACGGCAAATGATTGAGGAACCAACAAGATAAACAGCTGCCAAAACATGTTGCCCATTATGACATCAATATTCCAATGTAGTAATAAGATTTGGAATTAAAATTATGTTTGCTTTCATTGTAGACCTGGCATAACAATGAGAAGACTGTAATACCATATTGTCTGTCACTCTAGAGTAGCACTCACAGTATTCAGTATACATAGGCAAAAAACCAGAAATGTTAGCTCCACCCAAATACTCTAAAACTACCATCTTTATCATATATATCATATTTATAAAAGAGAGGAACAAGGCTAAAAAAGATTCCTTATATAGGGAATAAGTTAATAACTTAGTAATTATCCTTTGGAGGAGAAAGACATAATTTTATACATAAGGAGCTAAAGCTTTTATTTGTTGTCTCACTAAAACACTAAAATTTTGAGCACATAAAGCATATTCCACTTTCTACCTGCTAATGTACTAAGCTTTGTGATGAGCACACTATATATGTTTTATGATATGGAGTTAGGGTCCAGACGAAAACTTTGAAATTTACATTTTTATCCTGCATTGACCTTTTGGCTTCACTCCTTAATTAAGCAAAGCATGGTAAAGAAAGAGATTATTATGAGGTGGCTGGGTCCCCAGGGTGTTATGAGGTACCACACACAGTTAAGCTATCTCAAGACAACCATGTTCTCTAGAGTTACTTTATTGCTATTATAAAAAATCTTTATTATGGGGAAAAATATGTATTTTTATGCTAGAAGAAGATGAAGATGACAGTTTAGGATGTTGAACGGTAGTTTCAGCTGAGCTTTGTGCCCACAGAGACTGTAAAACATCGAAGACTGGGCGGCCTTTGATTGGCTCCTTTGGATCCTAAAGGGGTAGATTAATCTTTGTAAAATTCATAGTTGGAACATTGTACCATTAACTGGCACTTTCCAGTTATCAAGATACTTTATGAAACTGAAAAAGTCCTATTACACTTGCTAAAAAGGCAACTTTGGGGGTGTGGCTCTCATGAAACCATTTCATCTCAGGAGTATTAGATACTTTCCACTGTGCCCCATGCTTGATAAAGCCCCAGCATGTGGATCTTCATCTGATAACCTCCACCAGCTTCTTCTCTGTTAATTACACCCTATCTAAGGATGCAATCATACAGCATGCTGAGCTTCCTCAATTTTCTCTCTTTTTCAGTTGTAATTCAGAGCATTTTTAAGCCCTTTTGGGGCCAGGCCTTAGCTCCTCATTTTTTAAATCACACCTCTGTTTTTCAATCATGATGTCTTCTTTTTAACCTCTGCGATAAATATGTGATGCACACACAGGAGCTGGTATCTTCTCAGCATCTGCGGGGAGCGAATATACAATGTTCCTGTTGGGTTTAAGCCTTCTGCAGTATTCCTCACATTGAAGCTTTTGCGTATCTACCCTCTGCACTGCTGCTAATGACCAGTGGGTATCAGAAAAGATGCATATATTTACAGAGCTTAAAAGGTAGTCCTACACTGAAAAGCTATTCCAGGAACACAATGATTACTCTAAGGGACTTAGGCTCATGAAGTGCTCCTTGTAGTAAAACAGTATGAATGCCCCATGGACCAAAGAAAGATACAGAACAGACATATGTCTTTAAGACTAGATATGGCCTACTTGACAACACATTGATTTATGCCCACCACTGCTCTGAGGCTGGCTTAGAGATATTTGATTTACAGTGGATAGATTGCCTCCTGTTAAATAAAGTCCTGGGTCATTGTTCATAAACCTGAACTGCATATAGCAATCTCAATGCATTGTTAAAATACTGCAGTGGAGTTCATAGTGCCTTATTAAGCTCTGTAGTTCAAAGATTAATAGTTAAAAGGATAAAAACCTTTGTGCAAACATCTAACAAGCTTCTCAAGCCAATGACAATTAGCCCTGCAAAGTACTCAAGACCTGTCTGTCAAGAAGCTCAAACAAAAGTAATGTGACTTGGTCAAAAAGAGCGCCAGTTGCCCCCATCCCCACGCCCAGTGGGATAATGGATTAGCCCTCAGAGACTGTGCTTGGCCATCCCCCAGAATAACAACTCTGCTTGCCAAGGTCAGACATCATAATTAATAGACGAGAAAGGTCCTGAGGAAGAACAAACCTTCTATAAATGAAAACCAGGAAAAAAACTAATTTTTCAGACAATCCAGGGCACTGGTGACACCTTCCAGGTGAGCCCAGGTGTTAGGAGAGGTGATGGTGTTGCGGTAGGTGGCACTGTTCCCCTCCTCCAGCCACGACAGCCCCACTGCTCACCGGGAAGTGCCATCTTTGGGATGAGACATAAAACTGAGGCCTTGACCAGTTGCAGTTATTAAAGGTCCCATTGCACTTTCCACAAGATTAACTGTGTTAACCTCAGTGTCCTGGCTGATTGCATTCTGTCTTCCTAAATTCCCTCTGTAGTTTCAACTGGACAAGTTAATCTGCACTTCCTGTTTTAGGCAGCCGTGCAACTGTTGCTGTGCTTGGACACACAGCCGCTGCGCTTCATCCTGGGGTGGCCCTGCTCCAGTCATGGCTGGTACAGACAGACCGAACTGTGTATGGCCTCACTGGTGCCCCAAGGAGGGTGGAGGAGGATGGCACAGTCGTACCCTGCGTTTCCCACCAAATGATGTGACATGGAGAGGGAATGCACTCTTCAAAATAGACCGATGGTTGCAAAACCAGCAAATGGTGGTAGCAGTTATTTGGTGGGATGTCCTGCTGAGCCATATGAGAAATTCCATCTGTCCAAGGCACAATGCCTTATGGACCATCCCCTGAAGTAGGTCGTTGTGGCCACCCACCCCACTGCAGGCCTCCCACTTGGCCAAACCAAGTCTAGGTTTTTAGCTGTGGGCCGGAGAGGCAGAGCAAGAGCATGCAGCGATTTTGGTGTGGTTCTAGACAAAACCCATTGGAGCCTAATTCTGAAATTCCCTTCTCATGCAAGTGGCCCTTTCCGAGGCAGCCGGGAGCGAAGCTCCACGTAAAATAAGTGGTCCTCTTACAAGGAGAAATTTGCAGCAAGGTGACCCACTGTGTGAATCAGCATAGCTCATGCATGGCTTCCACTTTTCTCACAGTTTCGAGGTTTGGTAGCTAGACTCAAGGTTGGGGAAATTACATTCTTTCTACCTTTAATTCTTCCTGCTGTTTCAGTTGGATACTTCCTTTGTCACTTCATATCCCAAACTATTGTGTTTTATTGCTGGAAAATGTGTGTTTCATTTCAGCGATTGGGGATTACACACAGATGCCATTGAGTGTAATGCAAGGACATTATGTGAATGTAAGGAATGATTATTTTTCTGCTTATCTAGAGAAAATAAAAGTGATTATTAACATCTTCATAACTAGATGGGGAGTAATATTAATATTTGAACTCCATGAGAAGCCTGAAATATAGTATGGAAATAGCGCAGCTGGGTGATCGGATATTTAAAATGAGCCAGGTGTCAAGACAGGAAACCTATAATTATCATGGAATAAAAACAAGTTTCTGAAAAATAAAACACATTCGGTTGTCTCATTTCTACTATATGACATTTCCACTGAAGACTGTAATTCCTTTTTCTATGTCCCATTCCCCTTGTACGGAGTGTCCCCTTGGGAAGCTGGGCCCAAGAGCCCTTTCTAGGATGGGACAGGATATTACAGCTTGGTTTGTGCACCAGCATCCTTAATATTTCCTTCCTTTCAGAAGCAAATAGAGCGTACCCTTATCTGAATGCTAATTTCCTAGTTAAAACCCTCCCTTGCTGACAAGGGACTGAAAGAGTTTTAAATCACAGATGTAGAGTATCAAATGCAATAATGCTCTTGCAATAGTGCATTGAAGCCTCAATTAATTAACCCTTGGGCTAAGTAGGCAGGTACATGGTGGTGGCCACAGGCGGTGGATGGATGAGATTTAAATGGGCATCTCATTTCCTCAGCACGGAACATGCCGTTTGGTTCAGAAAGGAGTCATTTTACACACTCGCCTCATTTACGCTCAGCTTTAATCCCTTTAATTCCACCTGAGATCCAAGCAAGAATGGGAAAAGAGAGTGAGGTGCAAAAGGCTACAGAGCTGGGCTTTGTTTACATATGTTTCCCCAGGGACACCCCCCCCAGCAGGGCCAGGGCTTCTGGCCTTTTCATCAGGCTGCAGGGATCCAAAGCAGTTGTCATATGGAAATGGTTAAACAGAGATTACAGGGAGCTCTTCACCGCAATCCACCCCGTTTAGAGCCTGAAAGGTAAGGAGCAGGGAGAGAAGGCTGAGAAAAGGGGCTGCAGCTTACCCTGGCGGCTGTCAGGATGCAGCAGGGACTCCGTGGCGGCAGGTCAATTTGCAGAGGCCACGGTGGTGTGGGCCTCCCCTGACACCACCATGACAGCTGCCGCTTTCCCTTCAATGTCCCATAAGGGTGCATGTTCACGTATGATGTAAATTGTGTTCCATGGGTGATGTAAATCTCTGACATCCCTCTGGCTGGCTTTTACGTATGTAACATGAAAGCTTCCCTACCAAGAGAGGGGACGTGATTCTGCCACATATCAAGGGTAACGGACTAATGCTGTAAAAATAAAAAGATCCCCCAATGATTTCTCTGAATCACTTAAAGACTTTTGATCAGGCTGTGCTTTGCTTCTCTTTTGTGCTTGCTTTCCGTGGCCCTCCTAATACAGGGATCTACTAGCAGTAGCTTGTGCCAAAATTTTAAGCAAATGTTGCAGAATATTTATGGATAATAAATTTTGAATTTATTATAGTTATTGCACAGGAAATCTGATATCTCAGCACTGTGCTCCTTCAATCAAGGATATGCAGACAAATGCGTGACCTATGCAACCAATTAACCCAGGTAGGTAGAATTTAAAATATCAGATACTTGCAACAAACTTCACCTGAACAAGACTGGGAATTGTTCGCAGAAATTATTCAGTGAATGGTTGAGAATAATCAACTTATTTAAAAAAAATCAGAATCTCTTCCTTACCAGCCACTGAGAATAAAATGCAAAATGTGTCCCATTATTCATTACAGTTACGTTACGTGCCCAGCTCTGCTAAAACAGCTGTATACAAGGTAGTGCTAGTTATCCAAAGGTATATAAAGAAGGCTTGAGAGAGGGTCCTATTTTTAAGGAGGTCCAAGCTGCAGTGTGCTTGTATGAAATGCTCTGCATCGGTGTGTGTTTGGTCCCACCAGGCGTGGTAGCACTGCTGCAAGGATAAAGCTGGACTGTTCCTGTTGGGACTGTATGGACGGTATGTGGGTATTTCTCCAGACCTTGCTCTGTGCCAACTCCATATGTCCACATCCAGAGGCCTCTGCGGATAAACCCACCCAGCAGTCGGTACAAAATGGGAAGATTCCCCACACACCCCTTTACCCCTCTGCCCACGCTACCAGCAGCTGAGGCCAGACACATTCATCACACCTGTGGTCAGCTGCCATTTTGTGCAACGTGCGGAGACGTGTCACCCGGGTCCAGTGCCATGGGATGATGCACTGCCAGGGGGGCCTACGGGGGTCTCTGCCCCCCCTGTCCCACCTGCCACCCCCACTGGTCATGGGACTCTCCATCTCATTTCCCTCCACACGATTTACCATCTGTGAGCTCGTCTTTAACCTAATAAAAATCATCTCGCTTTTGACTAACAAGAAAAGGAAACAGTGCTCATTGTGGAGTTTGGGGAAAATGGCCTCGCTAATCTGCAGGATGAGAATGGAGTGATTTATAGGCGGATTTAACTGTGGGCCATGATTAGGGGGCTGGTAGTAAGTGCATTAGATGTCTAAGTGTGGCAATAGAGTAAATAGGCGTTTTATTTATCGCAGTGCCAGGGGCCTCTTAGCGGAAGAGCGCTTCTCCAAATTGAAATATAGCAGAGTTTACACTCCTGATTAGGGCTTCAAGCGCAGAGCCCAAGGCTATCAGAGAGCAGAAACAACGCTCGCTGACACCTAATTGTCACTGGATTAATGTGCAAACAGGGACAGCAAACAGCAACAACAAATAACCTGGTGTCAGAGCTGCTGGTGGCAGTGTCCACTAAGTGACTGGGGGCCAAATTGAAGTTTATATCTCAGAATCCGCTGAGATCAATGCATCAGCTGGGTAGACAGGGCTGGAAATATTTCGCTGTTGTATGTGTTGTATGTATTTACATACGGTACAGGTGTGGAGCTAGCTATAAAAAAAAAAAAAAAAAAAAAGGATTCGTTTTCATGCCAGGTGCGAACCATATGTGTGGTGTGTGTTGTACTGCTAGGTACCGGCAGAGGCTCCCCCTCCAGAAATCTATGTCCCTCTTCGTATGCCCCCAGACTCCCAAAAACTAATTCCTTATGAAGATGCCCAGTGTGTGTGTGTGTGACTCTGTCTGTAATAAAAGAGGCAAGGCTTGTAAGGAAAGGTAATATATTTTATTAGACAAGCTGATACTGCATGAGGAAAGAAGCACAAGCATCTGAGCTCAGAAACCCTTCCTTATGTAGTAAAATATATAATCCCTATCTGTGAATTCATATGCCTCAGAATAAGCAACTGTTCCATTCTTCAAATTATTAAAGGAGGTGTGTGTCCCCATTATTATATGGGGTTCACAGATATGCCCATTGTTAGCATGTATATCATATGAAGCTACATACCATATGTCTGTAAACTAAGTATGGGCAATATTGTTCAATTTATTTCCTTTATGCTTCATAGCCATTCAGGTAATTTATGTGAATAAGGTCTTTTGCTCTATGATCTTGTGACTTTCACTGGCATCTCCATATAAAATTTTATAACCCTGTTTGTGAATCAAATCATTCCCACAACAACTGATTCAATCTGGGTCGCCACCTGTCCAGCTTTGGACCAGAGGAAGCAGTTTGGGCATCTGATCTCTGGTTTTTCCACTTCTGAATCTGGTTTGGCTTGCTTGCTCCAAGGTATTTCTACTCAAGATCTCACTACTGCTGATAAATTCTTCGGAGGTAAGACAGACAAAAAAGCCCTGTGCTGTTCATTTACAGCAGCCACCTTCTTTTAAGCTGAGAAATTAGCATCGTTTCCTTGGAACAAACAAAAGGGATTAAAAATGAGCCTAAAAACAAATGCAAGAATAGGTTAGCAGTCAAGGAGTTCAGATATTCAATCTTTTTTTTTTCCATAATTAGCTATTGAGGGAGGGAAAAGTCACAAATATATGATTTATGTCTCTAAATGTATTTCTAAAGTTCTTAAGTTTTATTGACCATGAAAGTTGGTCTTTCCCTGTGTTAAGATCTGAAGAAGCTATAGAGCTAGCTAGTAGCTCAATGGTGCAAAGTCTTATGATTTAATCTTGACATTTGCAATTTTTTGCTGTAAAATATTACTTTCTTTATTTCAGGACTTTAGTGTAAAACCTCGTAATTTCCTTTAAGCTCCATTTGATTGTCAATTGCACAACTCTCTCCAAAGCTTAAAGCTTATGGTTTTCATACACATATGATTTATTTCTTTTGTACCACAATATAATGTACTTTGGTGCAAATTCTCCTTATTTCTCTTGCATCCTGATCTTTCCTGCCTCATAGCTAGGATTTTTTGTGTGTGTGACAGTACTTGGGTGTGTGAGCTTTGAACTTTCTGTAGATTCATTTAGAAATGTTTCAAATATCCATCTCTGGGATTGAACCAGCTGCATATCTAATCTACTCTGCTTAATGATTTCCAGGAAGTGGTGGTCTTGCTATTGGCATATTTGGAGAAGGAATGGGATCAATTTTCAATATTGAAACCAGTCCAATATCTATTTACACACAGTTTATTTCAGAGATTCAAAGCTGCACAAGAGTAGGGAGAAAAGGTTTGTACTGCAAAATTGCAAACATTTCTGGGTTTCTCTTAGTTCATTTAGAGTCAGAAAATCATAAAACTGGGTTTGCAACAGGGAAGTCCCAAGTTCATTTTACTAACAATATGCTTGATGAATTCAATGTATTTTTAATCCAAGTGTAAAACTCTAAGGACATCCAAGGTGCTGACTAGAGCATGAAAATCTAAATTAATGCTCTGCCAGAATGACAGTACTTAAACAACCAAAATATCACCCACAGGCATTAGGCTTTCTGAGAAGTTCATAATCTATATATTGTTATTGTAAAGATTGTGATTTCATGCAGAAAATAATTCACAAATCATAATTAACATCACTCCCAATAGATGACCAAATGCTTTAAACATACATTTTACATTTTGCAGTTTCAAAAAGCTATACAACCCTGTAATATATAATTACTACACATATATATCACAAAATGGCCATACTGTTCAATACATCAGCAAAGACTCATAAATCAAGGGGTAGTTTTTCTTAACTGTATGTAATGTTGATATTTTACATTTTAATTACGTAAAATCTGCATGTTAATATCCTTTAGCCATATAGATCCAGGTATGTCTGTTTGTAGCCAATGGACTATTTGAAACAGCTTAGACCTGGAAGATGCTCATTTATACAGACTGTTGTAAATGGGGCCTGTTTCCTTACTTGGGCAAAATGCCCACTGGAGAGAATGGGAATTTTGCCTGAACAAGGACTGCACAATTAGCGAAGCATGCCCATCAGCATGTTTTGCACCAAGGAGCTCTGCACAGTGTCGCCCAAAAGAAAATGCCTGTCCCCCCTACAAACCTGAATAGGACATTAGTTGTGAGAATTCAGAGCCCTTCCTGTGGAAAGAGAAAAAAACGAAAAAATGTAGGTTGATCTGCAGTGGTAACAAGCAAAATCCAGTAGCGAAGGACCTCACTGCGCTGTCCTGTCTGCTGGTGAAGCCTGCTGCCATGCTCCGCACAGGCGCTGGGCTCCCAGCCAGCACAGCCAACTGCAGGACTGGGGCCTGAATCTATTCCTCACTAGCAGAGCTGACTGCAGAATTAAAGCTTTCAGCCACAATTTTCAAGTTGTTAACACATGGACACAGCAATCCCACCCACATGATAGCAATTGCAGCATTCAGGCACTAGATTGTAGGCTCCTCTGGGCAAAGACTTTTCATTTTGTTTATTTATAAATCATCTAAGTGCATCTATCATGCTGTATGGATGATAACAATAAAGAGATGTTCATGGCTCCCAATACAGATACAGCAAGGAAAACACTGGGAAGTTTTGGGAGGAATGAGAAAAAAGTGAGAAGACAATAAATTGTGTTTAGTTCGCTGAACTGTGGAGGAAGGAAAAACAATAAAACCCTGGCTTTAACAAACCCTTATTGAGACACTGATTGCTCTGTAACAGACATAGTTGTGCCACGCTAACATTTGCTCATTAACCAGTCATGAATTTGTGTCACACGTCAAATACTAGTAATGAAACAAAATGAAAATAATGGTTTGCCTTTTAGCCCAAATATATGAGGGGTGTTAACATGCCTACACAAACATTTTAAACATCACATTGAAATATGTGTTTGGATGAATATGAGTTGAGGGTTGTGTTTGGATGAATATGAGTATGACAGGTTTCAAGAAAAAACTCCTTTTAACAAAAAGGGGGACTGGTGTGTAAAAAGCACGAGAAAAAAACAGCCTTTCAAGTACTGTAGGGCTGCCAAATTACTCTGCCAAAACTCTCATGACAAGAAAGGTAGGCAGAAGTAGGAACACAGGTTTGGCTCTATTGTGCATTTGTACACAACAAAGTGCCGTGGCATAAATCAACGTCTCAGCATGGAAAACCTAAATTTCAGAGTTTCATTTCAATGAATCAGCTTTTTTATTAATCTTTGTTTTTCTTACCACTCTGTTTTTTGAGCACTAGCCTGTTAATTGTAAGTTGCAACTATTCTCTCTACTAACAAAAGCAATGCTGCTGCAGTTAGAAGTGTTAACAACGTGAGTTAACGAAGCAGAATTTACCAGTGAGGTTGAACATCCGTTAAAGAAATGTGAGAAATCTATCAATTCAATTACTGCATCCTGTAAAGTGCCCTGATATTTTGGGCTGCTTCAACACGAAGGGATGAGCCAATCAACCAGCCAGTCCACGGTCACCAGCAAGGGGAGGTCCTGCTCCCACACCATTTACCCTTCCCCTCTCCCCTGCTCCCAGCCAGGCATTTCTGCCACTTGCCATGCACACTAACCCTCCCCAGGCTCCTCTGATTGCTGATTCAGCTTGCTAACCTGGCAGAAAACTAATGCAGCTAAAAGGGGGTGATTTTCTGCTGGGTGAATGAGCTGAAAGAAAAGGAGGGAGGTTCTGATGAGCAAAGGAGATGGTGCAAGGCAGGTGGTGGGACCATGTGGCTGAAAAAGAAAGAGAGGGAGGGGGAGAAAAGAAAAGACTAGCAGGGAAAGGAATCAAGATCTGCCTCTTTGGGAATCAACAAACCATGAGATAGGCACCACTAGTCCTACAACTGCAGCTCTGGATTTTGATTTTGTTGTATGAATTGTCTGGTGATAACAGCAACTTGGAAGAATTCCTGCCCTACAACCACCAACGCAAATGCAAAGTTACTACCAATACTATTAGCATTCACAATGAGTAGTTTGTGAATTGGAGGCAATAGGGCACAACAAGTCCAGTAAAAGCATTGGATTAAAGACAAGTGGCAGCTTGGTAGACTGTGCCTCATCTAGCAGAATAATAATTTAATTGAATCTCATGTTGACAAGTGAAAATAAGTCAAGGTGTAGAAACCACCCTGCTCTTTGGTATTGCCAGCCACGGTGGGACAGTTTTGACTGAACAGGGCACCAGCACAGGGTCCTCTGAGAACCCCCCCAGTTCATATGAATGGGTTATTCCATTGAAACAGCTGAGGTATACAGAGCCTTTCGTCTTAAACTATCCCGTGTCAGGTCTCAAACAATTGACTTATGAGTTTCCTTCTGGGTAGGAGAGCAGCAGCTACCTGGGAAGTGCATGTCCCCCTAATGAGAGGCCAAAGAAATTCTGATAAGGGCAAACTCTGGCTGTTCTCTAAATGCATGCGAAATCTCTCCTGTCTGCTTATATCTTTGAGCATCACCAAATCCCTGGGTATCTTTACAGCAAGACAGGGACTCCAAACAGTAACAAAAACATCCAGTGCTCTAACTGCCAACATAATACTCCTAATGCTCTGAATTTCCATTTGCTTTTTAGAATTAGAAATGCTTATTTTAGTTCCAGGAAAACTGAGGTTATTTGCAGAAGAAAAAATGAGTGTTCTAGTGTATTCTGAGTTTGGAAGAGGTTGCTTGTTTGTTTTTTAAGCGTGTTTTTTCACTGCCTTAGAAAATATCCATCTAGAACATAATAAACTATTAGTGTAATATCTGTGAAGGCCAAAATATAAGCTTCCCAGCAGCAGTTAGGATGCTGATCCTCCACATAAAGTGACGATGTAAGGATGTAAATACACTGACTGATACGAACACATACAAAAATATGTAGCAAAGACATGTGGGAAACACACCAGATTTTGTGTATTTGTAGAGACAGCAAGGTAGAAGTAAAAAAGGCAGTGGCTAGCAGTGATAATGTGCTGTGGGCCAACATGCTTTGTGCAAGCCATATTTTGAACTCTCCTAATCCAGACAGAGGTCTTGTTTGGAGGTCCCAGCCTAGGGAAGGCTGCTGAAATCAAGGTGGGACATTGCACTCTGGGACTTGTAGTCTCTGGGACCCTTCATATTAATAGGAGAGAAACTGTGATCATCTACGTTTTACAATGACTAGGTGTAGCCCTCCTAAAGGGAGTGAGGAAGTCCCAGCAAAACACCTCTGGAAAGTTCCCACCATAGGGAAGATGGACATCTTGGAAAAATTAAATTAATCCTGTAATAGTATATAAATCTGTACAACACAGCCTTTTAAAATATTCCTAACTCTCAGAAGACTTAATCAATATTATACAAATTACAGAATCATTTAAGAGTGTTGGTGTGAAGAAAAAGCCCATGCTGCCATCCCTGTGGAACGTTAACAATATCAAGACAAGCTGCCTATCCAAAATACCAGTGAAATTACATAACTTCTGCCAAGGCTGATGAAATTATGATGGCTACTTGTCAGTTTTTTCCTGTTTAAAGGGAAATCTATGGTCAAGTATGCCTTGAAGTTCTTCAGGTTCATTAACAAGGTCAAAATCAATGTTATTTTACTGTTTGGAATCATTTTTGGCGGAACAATGAAAAGAAACCATAGTAGAAGTAGTCTTAATATAATCATTTTCTTTTCATTGTTCTTTATGGGAAAATAATTTGGCCCGAAATTTAGTGGTCCCATCAGGGAGGTGATATCTTTAAAAAGGTGGTCTGAAGGACAGGTTTTACTGTACTTTAATAGGCTTATAGATTAATATAAATCTTAATATTCATAATCTGTACTATTCCCTTTCTCAATAACTCGTCCATCTATACATCTATTTGTAATGTGTGTTTCAAACACAAGTTAAACTTGATTTTATTGAAAGTACTGATAGTGCTATAGGGATAATCATTTCTGAAAAAGTCAGAAGGTCAAACGTATAGTTAGTTTTCTCTTGAACACAATTTTATTTTAAAGAATCAAATACTGGTGCCTTGTAGCTGAATATTCCCTGAATATTTTGAAATATCTGATAGCCTGAAATAAAATATATCGATTCAACAATTGATATTATTGCAATGAAATGCACAATTATCAGTCCAATTTGTATTCCTGTGCGAGGGTAAAAACCTGGAACAATTCCATGTAATTCAGTGTCAAAACCACCAGTCTGTTTTTACTAGAGCTATTCTGGGTTTGCAAAATTAATTGAATCATTTTAATTTTCAGGCCAGAAATGCAGCATTGTAAGCTTCCCATTACAGAAAATCATGTAAGTAGTGTGTAAGCCCACTTTTCATAGCATGCTTTTGTGGATGACAAGATGCTAGAAGGCATACCAGAAAGATATCTAAACACTTGAAATATTTGTCCCCAAGGACACCTACAATATTTATTCTAGGTGCAGTGCCTTTAAATGGGAGCAGTTGTTGTCATTTGTTGTTGTTGTCATTAGTTTTTATGTAAGCTGTACATACGAAAATTTACAAGTGTCTGCTAATGCCTCTTTGTATTAACAGAGAACAGCAATAAGCAAATGCTGCTTCTGTGAAGTGATGAGCATTACTTTATAATACCCAGCCATTATCTACTAACTGAAAAATTAGTTGAACTTTGGTAAATTGCATGCACAGGCCAGTACTTACCCACTTTCTGCTGATTATAACATGAAATATTTGCATGATTTGAATTGCTTTTACAGAAGTCAGGACAGAGCATGTCAAATATCCACAGTACATGAAAAAGCAATGCCTGCTACATGGAAGATACTGGACCAAATCCTGTTTGTGTTTAGTGCAAACTGTGGTAACAGGCAGGATTATCATGCAGATACAGCCCAGTTCAGAATATACCCACAAAGTCTGTTTATATTTTTGCTTGTCACCTCTTAGCTGTGCAGCAGCAAGTGATTAATGTATTACTTACTGGCTATTATAGAGCTGTTGGTCTGTTTTGACTTTCTTTTAATACGAGCTGAGCAGGAAACCACTGTGCGCTTTGTACCAAAATGGATTTTGTAACTAATCGGCAAGATAGCCCAGATTTTGTCTGCCAACTCTGCCAACTATTAGATGGCTGATCTTGGACTGGATTATCATGGAAAGCAAAAAAAAAAAAAAAAAAAAATGCTGGCGAGATATGTCTGAATGCTGAGAAACGTTAGCAGAACTTTGCAGTCGAGCTGACCATCTGGAATAATGGACAGTATTGGCTGTCTTCCATTAGAGGGAATCATTCAAAGTCATAACGGGCAGTGGTCACTAGGGAAAGGGATGGAGAGAAAGCTAGTCATTCTTTTATATTTGTATGGAGTATTAGTGAAGATTTATTAAAACACTTGTCTTATTCCTACAATTGACAGTCGTGGTTATTAATATCTTTAGCTACCTTTGATAAAGATACTGCTTGCCATATTTCAAAGCGGTTTACATTATATCAAGTGCAACCTCTTTATTGTGGGATTTCAAAGTTGGAAAAAAAAGGATGGTAATATCACCAGGCTTTCTGTGGTACACAGACAGAATAGGAGGTTTTGCTAAATTTTAATAACCTGAAGAAAATCTGGTTCATCCTTTAGTTGTACAACCCTATATGTGTAATAGCATCATTTTATGTATAATTACTTGTCTTTTTTGATTAGAAGAGTTTATTAATGCATCCACACTTTGTGTGAGGGCTAAAAAGAATTCAGTTATTTGTTTTTCTATGATAGGAGCTTGCACAGTGAATTACAATACAATTCAGCTGGCAACATCCCCAGATAAAATATGATCATCAAATCTTACTCTAATCCTATACAGTGATGTTAAAATATCACTGTTTCATTTTGAAATTTCAGGAGAAGAATAACCAGCACACATGTTTATGACAGAATTGCTTTAATAATTTATTTGATGGCGTTTCCTTATGAGTGCATTTCCTTTGTTTTCAGTGATAAAAAAAATGAACCAGTGATAAATAAGAAGGCAGGCATTGAAAAAGCTTGTAGGCTTATGACCCACTTTTTGGTATTTGTTAAACATTTGTCCAAATCTTGATGTGCATCTTGTCTCCTAAAATGCATCCAAGGGCACAAAGAATTAAAATCATGTTCTAAATAATGATTTTAAAAAGCCAAAGTTTCTAATTCACAATTACTGGTGACAAATATTACTGAAATGTTACTTGACAAGCATAAGAGCACAATATTAAGGATGAATAAAACACTTTATAACAGCTTTTATCCTGAGCAATTCCTTTTCTGTAAATTATGGACATCACCACACACACATTGAAACCACAAAAGTGCCAGGCCAAGTTATGCCATTGTTTATGTCTCACAGCCCCAGAGGAGTTAATGAAGTTACAAGGCAGTACAAAACTTTGTTCTTTATGTCCCTAATCTCAACTGATAAATTTTAATATTTACCCATATATACTGAATAGGAATTTCTAGTCAGTTATTTGGGCCATGCTTAAAAAAATCATTTGGACCATGCTTTAAAAAAAGCAGAATTTTTCCATGATTACCAATTTTAAAATGTTGGTAAGTGGGAGAAAACTATCATATCTATCTTTCCTGTTTCAAACCCAAACCCAGCATTTGCTAATAATAGCACCTGAGGCCAACTTCAGCTCCACAGTACAGGATGGTAGGCTTCCCAAGGTCCAGCTGATTATTTCTGTGTGCGTGCTTGTAGTTCCACCCATCCAAGCTGTTGCATAATCAGATGTATTCAATGGGAAAAGGTGCTAGCTTACTGAGCTTCACGGAAATAATTTGCCATTTGCCGACACTTTCTGGACCCAAGCATGTACAGCAGTGGGAACCTGGAGTTTTTGCTAAGTTTTGCAGCAGCCTGTTCTCAGCCATTGGAGCCTTCCTCATCTCTCTGAGTTCTGGATGTACCGTTAGCCGCTTCGATGATACTCATTTTAAAAGGTTAACAAACGAGAAGCTAAACCAACCATACAAATAACAGCCAAAAGAACAGTTTCCAAAATGTGTTGCTGTAGTGCCATTTCCAATTTAATATTCAGACAGAGTAAAGCTAAAGGCCACCAAACCAGGTGGATGAAATAGTTCTGCATTTTATGACTCATTCTTAAATGAAATCTCTTAAATATTGCTAATGAAGCCAGTTATCATATACAGACCTGTAATGCGCCCTTTCTAAGCTGGTTCAGTTACATTTCCCTGTCTAGCAATTTACCCCAGGCCCCTATTAAATGAATTATCACGGCTCCTAAATCATCTCTGCGGGGGTTTCCGCTAATCCCATCAAGACACTTACACTCCCTTTCTTCCCTCCTAGTGACATAATGAATTATTATTTCATGGGGAGCTGTTAAAGAGGCCCCTTTGGAAGAGTTTAATGTGCAGCGCGGGGAAGGGGAGGGAGCTGCCTGCCGAGGAAGCTGTGGTAGGTACTGCAGCCCTGGGCTGACCGGCCGCAGGTGGGGAGACAAAGGGCACCGGCGCCCCGGGCTCCCCGAACCTCCTCTGGGGCTGGCCATGACCATGGTCCCCCTGGCCCCGGGAAGGACAGGCGGGGTCGCTCCCCCCCTCCCCGCTGTCCCCTGCCCTCCGCTTACCCTCATCGTCGTGAAAAGCAAACGGAGAGGGAATATAAATGTTTTCCTTAACCGGAGGAAGCACCCCGCTCACAAACCACTTGCGGAATCCATTAGGCTAATTTATTAAACACAATTTGCCTTGTGTGGCTGAACTGAGTAATGATAAAAAACATAAATAAGGAGAAAGCTGCAGCACTGAGCCATGGGGTCTGTGGTCCCGGGCCCCGATATGATGCCCCTGACTCGCAGGGACCGTGTCCATGTTACCCCTCCCTTCGGCCTCCCTGGCACCACCAGAGAGGGGTACAGTGTCCAGTTTGGGGAGAGGGCACATGACTGAGTCAAATTCATTCCCCCCTTCTGGATGTACCCAGCTCTAGGGGTGATAACAACAATAAAAGGAGAAGGAGGGCATTACGCAGTAGGAGAGTATTTTGCCAAGGAAAGGACTGCACATAATAACAAGGATTTCCCTCAGGTAGGATAACTTTCAGGCCTCTTTATTCTTTAATCAGACTTCTGCAGATGTCCTTCTGACAAATGGCCTGTTTCCTCCCTGTGAAGAGCCATAACGCAGGTTGATAGTGTAAGGTTGGTCACTGAGTTGAAAAAGCACCCAGGGCCAGACTTCCATGTCACGGAAATCCTCACCATTCCCATGACATCAGCAGATGTGGATGACCTCAGTGCTAGTCCTCAGGTTGATGGGAGGAGGTCAACATTCACAGGGCTGCAAATCAAGAACATGGCAAATCCAGAAGGGCTACAGGGAGAAGAGCCCTAAAACAAATCCTGGTATGCAGGTCAGACTTATTTTACCTTCCCTGTTTGTCAACTTTGCGTGCGAGATGCAGCAGCAGAGTCATCACCTGTAGCGTGTTTGCCTGAAGAGCGGGAGCAGAGCACTCCCAGATGAGACATATCACCTCCCATTTACTTCTGTAGTCTGGTGGAGAGTATTAGATCATGGTCCTGTGAAAGCAGCTTTGTAGGTCTTGTTGTCATTTTGCAAAAGCTTGTTCTGAGCTCTTATAATTGATTTGGTCAAGGATTGTAAACTTTTCAGATTTGGGATGTTTTCAGTTTATACACCAAACTACATTAGCTAATGTGAAATACCTGAAAAGAACTCTATGAAAGATCTGTCTGGTGTAGTTTACTCTCCAACAGTGGCCAGATGCACCTGCTTATGGAAACTTTAAAAGCAAGTATTGTGATCCCTTTTCTTTTTGGCAGTCAGCCATTTAGGGACTTTCAGCTGTGTTAGAACCATGCATTTTTTCACCTTTGGTAGCTCTACCTGTCAGGAATGTGTCTAATCCCCTTTTAAATACATATATACTTGGGGTTTCCCCAACAGCTTGTTTGCAGGTTATGTTCATGCTCTGTGAAAAGCGACTTTGTTTTAAACCTACTGCCTGATCTTCTAGTTGCCTGACCCTGGTTGTCATTCTGTATTCATCAGTTCATCAGCTCCTGATTTTACCTGTCTCCACCATCTCCTCCCTCAGTTGTCACTTTTGCAAGCTGAAATCTCTTTGTTTGGAAGCCATTCCATACCTATGACAACTCCCTTTGCCCCTGTTGGTACCTGAGGTTCTTCAAAACATGCACTTGACGTGGAATTGCAGAAATTAAAATAGCCAGTAGAAAGAAAGAAGCAAGTCATGGTCCTTTGATAAGCTGCATATACTAAGCACAAATAGATGAGTCTAATAGGATGAAGTAGATGTGGGGGGGCTACACGTTTACATTTGTGCAACATAGAAGTTCTGGGTTTGATTAATAAAGTCTCCAAGAAGGAAGAGCTACAGGTGCTACTCTCACTCTGTAGACTAATCTGTGCTTCTCACTGACTTCTCCATTCCCAACTTACTATAGAGGTGCCTAATCCCGCAAGAAAACATTCTCCTCCCTCACAAAGCTTAGAAATGAAGGATGGATTTGTGCAGTGTGTAGAGGAAATAATGAGGGGTCTCAGTAGTTCCAGCTGTGGTAAGAGACACAGGGGGCGAAGAACAGTGTTTTCTCTGTAACTTTAGTTGAATAATTCTAAATACTCCTTTGAAATTGTTATGCTCTGTCAGGTAAAATCAGAGGTGCATGAAACATTACATTTTTAATTTATGATCCATTTCTCTTTGCAAGGATTTCCATTTCCTTAGGTGGCTTGAATCTCAAATCTAAAAACTAATAACAATGTCAAAATAAAATTCAACTGTAACCCAATAGATTTTGCCAAATTTTAGACTGGCAAAATCACCTTCCAGTCTTGGAAAGTTTAGCTTGATTTTGATCAAAACTTAATGGTGTGAGTTTTCTATTCAAAACCAGATTTTTGGCTCAAGTTTAATACTTATGACATCCATAAATTTGGTCTGAGTTTTGGACTTGTGACAAAATTCTCGAAGTAGTCAAACTGAATCCAATTTCAACTGAAATCTTGAAAGATTTGCATCCATCAGGTCAAATGCATTCTGCTATATTCATGATTTGAAAAAAGACAACTAACCTGCTGCAGAGGTAGTTTAGTCTGTGCCTATTGTCAGCAGAAGTTTGGTGGAACAAAGGCCCTACTTTAAAAAACATGGGACTAGCAAAATGAACATACTTATAGATATACAATTAGAGTATTAAGTAATAAATTAAATTATAAACAATTCAAGTTTGGGGGCTGTTTGGTATTTTTAAATTAATAAATCAATTAACCATTGACATCTTATTATCCTAATTGACTTTTCTGAGTGGAGTGCATTTTAGGCACTTGCATCTTAGAACTGGTGACATGCGTATTTGTGAACTGCCTCATCTTAGTGCTGCCATGTCTGTATCAGCAGGAACAGCTTAAAATAAAATTTAAAGAAGCACTTTTGCCACTAGGAAATGTGAAAGACCAATTAGCTACTAAACATTTAGAAGCTTGCAAATGTGACTAGAAGCATATCCAGAAAGTGATGAGCTTCCTTTGATAACTTAAACAGCTCATTATTACTATAATTTTCAAACCAATAGAGAAAAAATATGCATCTTACTTTTCATTATCTGCAGTCATTTCTTTGTCTTCAGTCTGGAACAATAGGTATGACTTTATTATGATCATTGTTATTGTTACTAAATTCAGTTATTCCAAATAGAGAAATTGCCCAGTTAACAAAGACATGGGTTTGCTTAGGGCTAGAACAAAAATTTGACTTTTATCAGCTCAGCTCAGCTGGGATCCAGATTCCTTTTTATTTTGGAAACAAAGATTATTGTTGCAGTCTCTAGATGGATAGGACTCCAGAAAGCAAAAGTTCTGATAATGGTTTGTCTTTCTGATGCGTATTTTCAGTTCTGATTAATTATGGCACTATGATATGATGTAGTATGTAACTAGTCAGAAATATTTTGCTTGTTTTCACTGCAAATTTTCCAGGACCTCTGTCCCATGCTGATCCTACAGCATAAAGTGTGTGACCACAATTCTACAGGATAAATAGTGCCTGGCTAAGTTTGCATATGAAACTTTGCCCTTCTTTCTTGCATATGAAATGTAAAGTTATCTGGTGCAGATGAGAAAATTCATAGTTCAAAGTTCTGCCACATACATGAAAGGAGAAGCAGGCCTGGTAGCAGCAAAACCTAGGACATTTCAATGTCCCAATGATTTATTACTAGAGCAAGTGGAAACATAGCAGACTACAATATCATTTATCATTTAATTACAGATCTCACTGAAACACCTAGTGTCTGACCACACAAACAGTGTGGCACCTTCCCTGTGTATTCCCCTCAAAGAAATGTTGTGTGATACTACTGTTTGGGAAAATTTAATTGACAGTTTTCGTAAGAACCTGTTCAATCAACTTTAAGTTTAACATCAGACTTCCAGCATGATCAAACTTTCTGTGCTTCCTTTTCAAAACGATAAGTCACTTTCCTTTTGCTATTGTAACTCTACAGGTGGAGTTAGAGGTCAGAGCTCATCAGAATTTCTGTTTTCCTTCATAGGACATCTCAGGTAATCAAACAGGAGAAAAGTTTGGGACTATTGTTTGGGGATTTTTTAGTAAGTTATTTCCTTTCAATGTACACTAAAACCATGTACAGATATTCATCAGTCTCACTGGAGTTACAAGACACTGGGGGGGGGGGGGGGGGCGGAGCGGAAAGAGCCCATAAGCTGTGTACAATACTTATGTTTTATTGTCATAGAATCTCTAATTATCTGTGGATCTCAAAATGTCATGAAAAATATTGATTGATTAAGACGCACAAGGCCCCTGAGAGATAAGTAAGTAGGATACCCTTTGTTCAGAGACAGAAATGGAAGTGTGGTGACTTATTCAAGGTCACACAAGGAGTCCGTGGAAGAGCTGACAAATCAGGAATTGTGACTCCTGATAAATACCCTGCTCAACCCAAAATCTTCCCCTGGAAAATATTTTTCAAGACAGGTGACAATTGAAGGAATCCACTACATATACTAAGGAGTAGAATATTCTGGGTTGTAGAGGTTAAAGGACTTCTTAGCTGGAAGATCTTTCAGCTGGCATTACATTGCAAAAGATTGAATCTGAACATCAGGTGAAGATAAATGTAGTTTGCTTTTGCATAGAGGAATAGTCTGAAATCTTCCTTGGAAACTTCTTATTGGTATTCAGTTTTATTGTTGTTAATATTTTTCCAGTTAAACTAACTAGTTTTTTGAAATATGTCGATTGCCATATTGGATTTTTTTTTCTGCTAGAGATAAGCTGTGATTTAATATTTATGTATTTTTAAACATGGTTTCCATCAGCCTTTGCCTCCCAGCCTCCAATCAGAATTACTGCTCCTTAGTCTAAAAATTAGATTTGCATTAATTTGTGAATGACATTCTCTAATACTCCCAGGAAATCTAAATTAGGGCTATATCCTCAAGCTCTTACTTATTGGGAGCAATTCTGTAGAATTTTTGGCTGAATAAATTACACAGAATTGGGAATTTAATGTTTATATTTTCCTCAAAATAAAACCCATCTTTTCCCTCTACAGAATCCTTGCAAGGAGTGTGAGTTCAACCTCATTCAGCCTTAGGGGATTTATTAGCAAATCCTGTCTGTTGAGGGCAGCTACAATATCATGCTAATTCTGAATGGACAGTTTTAGAGCAAACCAAAGCCATACTGTTTGATGATTCTCATCCGAGCCTTAATCTTTAGCAGGTTTTCCTCATTTTCTTCTTGTGCATTAAGACAAAGGAGCAGAAATCTTGAAGCTGTGCTGGAGTGTCAGAACCAAACTCCAAGGTCATGTCATCACACGGTGAATTGGATCAACTCAGTGACCCAGCTGACCATCAGGAACATCGAATTTCAACCAGGTTAGAGAACTGGTTTGACACTCTGTGTGGTCCCACTCTGGATAGCACTGGCACAAGGTACTCAACAAGGCAGGACTACCCCTTTTTGATAGCAGCATGGCCTGAGATGGGCTTAATCCAACCATGAAACTACATCTCACAGCTTGATAACATACCCTGAATATTGGGAGCTTAAGCAATACCAATCAAGAAAATATAGCAACTTTTTTAAAACAAATTATTTATGAAATACAACCTACAGCCACAGAGATGATGATTCTGGTGTTTATGGTCACATTCAATCATTTCTGATACCTTGCTTTCATGGTCTTCTCCTCCAGCCTGTATGCCTTGGGAGATTCCAGCACCTACTCCTACTCTGCTGTTGTAAGGCAGCAGTCTTTTGTCATTAACAGGAATTTTTCTGTTTACTGGTTGTTTTTTTTAAAGCAACTGAGTTGTTTTTAAACAGACCTGCCATCAAGCAGTCACATAACCCATGAATGTGCAAAGAAGCAGTCAACAACAGTAGATGCAGACATAACAGGAAAAGGAAAGGGGTAGGTTTTTTGTTTGAATACAAGTCTCCATTGGACACTCACTGCAGCTCTAATTTCAAAACATCCAGCCTGATGAAATGTTCATAATACTGTTTACACATAAAATTTTACTGTTCTGCTCAAGGTTCAGATCATGGGAAGTCTCTGATTTGATGTGGGGTGGAATCTGCCTGCAGAAGAGTGTCTCTTCTGGCACACATGCAAACTGGAGTTCACTTTGTTGTCAGGTAAGTATTGAATTTGGAAACATAGTTTCAACATTCTGTTAAAAATACTTTTAAAACAGGAAGGCAAGACAGGCACAATGTCAATATAGCAAATACCTCTTTGGGGGGTTAGTGTTCTCTTTTTAGTTGGGATACAGATACAGCAAAGGTTTGAAAGATGTGCCTAACTTTATTTTGGGGTAACTAAATATTAGACTACAAGCTCATGCTTAAATATCATGTGCAAGCAGGCCATAAATCTAAAGACTGGGAAATTGGGCCCTGCATCATACATTTCCCTCTGACTCATTTTGCATAAGTCAAAGTGTCTCTGCCTCAGTTTCTCTGTGCAGCATATGAAGTGAACCATAACTCCCATTGCCTGCCTTTGCAGTGATTTGATACCTCTGTGAGAAGAGTCCTATATGTGCAGAGTATTATTTATTCATAGAGGGTTGAAGTTCTATAAATGTGGTAACAGCAACTGTGTTTTGAATGTCACAAAACTTAAAACCCGTCAACTTTGCTATAGATGTCTATAACATTTACAATGTTCTAAACTTCCTAGAAATCATTGCAAGGTGAATGAAGCACAATACATTTAACACCAAACATTAGCATCCTTTATTATTCCTGTTTCAAATGTAACCCTCTTTTCTTTACCTTACACAAAGCAGCCCTATTTCCAGTTCCATCACTGCTCTGTTAAGTAATTTGCGAAAAGCTAACAAAGTCTGGCTACATCCTCATAGCGACTGTTTAAACCCATTACTTTCTCTTTTAATCAAATCGCTGTTGTGTCAAAATATACAATTCTCGCCATGAATCTCACTAGCTTGTTACAGTTCACCGGTTGACCTTGAAAATGTTTGCTCTCCTAAGCGTCTTCTCTTCGGCCTCCAGCTAAATTGCTCAAGACCAGGCCTGATCATTTTTCTATACACAGAGACTTCTCATTAACATAAACAGAGCAGCAAGCTTAACTGCAACAAACAAAAATCAGCAGTAGAAAAAGAAAATTCAAGAGAGCCCTTGGATACAGAATGTGGTCTGTGTTATTTAGGATCCTGTGCATAGTACGTGATTTTTTTTACATTTACATCTTGAATTTTCTATGGGAATAACCCCCCAACCTCAAAAAACAATGTAGCATTTCTATAGCTGTTTTACTCCTTTTTATTTCTTTCTTCACTACCTTTACTTTAGAAAATATCTTAAGCTGTTGAAGGGCCAAGAAGGGACAGCATAATACTGTGCAAAAGCCACTCACTCATTAGCATCAAAGATTTGTACAGATCTTAAATGAGGAGTTAAGTGCCAGGGGCTATTTTCATTGTTTAATGTATTAAAGTAAATAAAAATGTATCTAAGATGTGGACACACAATTAGTTTTGAGTTATTTATCTGGAGTTTGTATGGTTTAGAAAAACTCCATCTTCTTGGCTGATCCTGTCCTAATGCATTTAACTTCAGCCATCAGCTATGATTAAACACCTGCTGTTGTGGGGAAACAAAGCACACTAATCCAATATGTATTTCTGACATCTTAAATATCACCCAGTCCCCTGACATCAGGCACAGCTTTTCAGCGGGATGGAATTCCAGAGCATATTTTTCTAATTTATGGATGGACAATAAATCAAAATTAAGCCTTGGGCAATGAAATATACATCAGTGCAGAATGAACTGACTGCAAACTAGGGCACAGAACAGCAGCGGGGAGAGGGGTGCATTAATGGAGTCCTGAGCTGCAAACACTGATGTGAAAATTAAGGAAGTTCCTCTCATATTTTATTATAGAGAACAAAAATTAAAAGATAGCAGAAGGCAAATGTAAGTTTTATAATCTCCTGAACACCTTGCTCTGGCGAGAATTGCCCTGCTGGTCCTGATGCCACCATTTTATACCATGCCTGCAAAAGGGATTACTTAGTGTCATTGCCTCTATTCAAACCCATTCAGATGCTGAGAGCTTGAAAGTTTAACTGCAAAGTTAATTTCACAGGTTTGCATTCTGCATTGGGAATGGTGTGAAAGGGGTAGGAGGGAAAGTGGAAGAAACCTAAAGAAAAGTGGGGGGGAGAGGGGCAGGAGGAGGAGGGAGGAGAGAAGGAGGAAAGGGGGAAAGGACAAAGAAGGAATGGGAAAAAAAACCAAAATTCAGAGGGAAAGTAAGAAAAAGGTATGGACATAATCTGTAGTGAAAACCTGAAGGTGATGTATACCCTACATAACTCATCCTAATCAGTACTACCCCTGGGGTACCAGAGGGCTCATTTTTTTACAAGGTGAAATCCTGGCCCCTACTGCAAACTATTGGGAGTTTTCCTTTCATTCAAATGCAACAATGGCTTTATTCCCTAAGCTTGATAAATAGCATAGACTTCTTCTGGGCTGGAGAGTAAGGTGTTGTATTTTCTCTTTAATTTAAGATCTCTTGGGGGGGAAAAACCCATAGTATTAAGCATCAGGAATGGAAAGTCTGAAAGACTCCGAAGTGGTTTTGTGAACCTAAAGTATTAGCCTTAGAGATTCACAAAATCTGTATCTTTACTAGGTTCAACCAACCCAAGTCTGAATTACCTTAAAAGTTGCATATAGATGAACCTTTATCCTGTTGCAGTACTTAATTATTATATGTCAACAGCTAAGTGGTTTAGTTTCTGTTATATCAAGGTCTCCCAGAGTGCAACCCACCACCACCTATATCCATGAAAGGTTTTGCATGTGACCCTCAAAGGGACCTTTCTTCATCTGACATTTTTTGAACGTGTTACACAGTAAATGAATTTCTTTATGTGGTCCCCAGCCTATTGTCCAACCCATGAAGGGGTCCTCAATGAACATGACACTGAGAACACCTGTTGTATCTCCTCTGAGGATGTGAAGTGTCCCACTAGGGTCAGAGAAACTACTTTTGCTTAAAGCTAACCAGGACCTGTGGTTTGTTGAATATGCTGTCCTGGTCACACCTGGTCACATAAGAATATATTGAGTGGGATTTGCAAGACACTTAAATCAGGGCTGGGCTGAAATAAGGGCTAAATACTTGTGGCTCAGGTATGTTTCTGAGGCATGATTAATGTCTTTGTGAAGCACTGTGAGGACCTTGACTTGAAGGGAGGCTAGCATGCAGCATAGTGATGGTTATTATTGTTGCTCTCCTGTGGAAGAGTTGGAAAATGAGGAAAGTCTCTTGCTCTCCTGTGTTGCACAATGCCAAAGAACTGTCCAAATGCAGAAATTAACCTGATCATACCTGCTTTGTCTTTAGTTATGCAAAGCTACAGCTGAAGTAGCAGGTTTAGAGATTTTCATCCAAATTAAGATTGTCACTTATGTTCAAAACCCCTGTCTTTATAATGTCTTGAGCTGTAATGAGATTTTTTTTTCCCCAAAAATAAATGGCTGTGCGCGTTTTTTAATTTAGGATGGATTTTTTTTTGCTTTATTCCTTCATTGGCCTTTTATATGTAAGTATTTATGTGTCCTTCTCAATGCATTTAAGATTAAGCAGCGTATAGTCTATGAGTTCTGTGAAGTATTTAGGAGTCACTTAAGGAACAAAAATGCAAGACGAAGCAATAAAACACTGGCTATCCTTTAAAAATAGCAAAACAATCCCATTTCCTTTCCAGCAGCATCCAGCTGATACTAGAATATAACTGCTCAAACACTGTTGTACTCTTATGCTTTGGTTTTGTCTTTTGTATTGAGCATCACCATGTGATGACTCATCACTCTTGGAGCTATCACGTCTCTTCTACTTCCAGTAAATGGTTCCTTGGAGCTTTCTTCAAGGGAAACAAAACTCATATGTGTCAAATACTTGCATAATACATACTAATAGCAATAATAGCAACAAACCAAAGATAGCTTTTTGCATCAACCCAGAAGCTTTGTCATTGCTTTTATGGATGGAGGGGAGGAGACATGAAGGTTGAATCCTTTTCAGAAAGGAGCTAAGTCTTACGGTTGCCAGCAAATATCTCCAGAATTTTCGTCTATGATTTTGATGCCACCCAAATTAAAGAGAGTATCATCAATGAGAATCAAAGCTGCTTCCAACTATTGTTTGTGCCTTTCCTCTTCACCTTTTCTTTATTGATTAGACCTAAGGGTGAAGAAAAAAAAGCACACGTGCAGCTGGATTTCGGCAGCACACCACAACATTATTGATTTAACAATGGAGAGGGTATACAGTCTGCCTACATCTTCTTCCACATAAAACACTTGTATTAGCTTCAGCAATGCATAATTCTTAGCTCAGGATAGAACATCTATATCTAGCCCTCAGACTCAGCTCTCACCTTCCCCTACCTGTGGAGGATCCAGCCCTGCCAAGTCTACCCAGCTTTGCACATCTCTTTTTTTATTGTAGGGTGACAATTCCACCTGCCACAGATGTCAGCTCAGAAGAAATAAAAAAAAGAAATCAGAACTGCTGGCTGAAACACCTTCAGGCCTTCTTCAGGACAGTCACGCCTAGAACATGGTCAGACTCCCTTTTCTGACACATACTGAGTAAGTTTTGCAGGATAAAAGCATGCTATTACATAGCTTTTGTGTTGCTTCTTCTGAAGGCCTCAGAGAGAAAACCTATGCCTGTGGAGGTGAACCAGAACTCGGCAGGTCGTTCCCCAGGTTCTTTGAGTTGCTTTGCTCTGATTTAAAGGCTAATGCCTACAAAATTAGATGTTGAATAACCTTTTGGTGTTTTTTTGAATGGCGTGTGGTTGAGCAGGAAAACAGATGGAAAATTGGATTAGGTTGTTCCTGCCTATTTCTCATTCTCCTACTGACCTGGTCTTGGGATAAGTTAACTCCCTCTTGTAATTTATGGTTCCCCAGCCATCTTCCCTAGGTGAGATACTGCAAACCCTTCTTAAAAAGAACAAGTAACATTTAATTTCCCAGTCTGTGTGAACTTAGTTTCTTCTGACTAAACTGCAAGAACATTCTGAAGGCATTTAAAATTAAGCTGAAAGATTAATGAGGTGAATGTACATAAAGTGTTAAACAAGAATTGTGACACAATTTTCATCTGTTTATCTTTTAAGAAAGTTGGCCATCACGGGGAAAAATGGCCAAAGCAGAATCAGCAAGCTATTGGCTGTAATAGGAGTCCTATAGTAGCTGGGCTACATCCTGATCTTGGTGAAACTGGTGAAAATCTTCATAATCTGCATTGATTTTATGCAGATTATGATTTTATAATCACAAAGTTATTATAGAGAAAAACAAAGGCTGTAATCTATTGCAGTTATATTTTAGCAACTGTATTTAGAAGTGTTAGTTTAGTATGTTATACAGAAATATGGACTGTTACTGGATGTTGCAAAAGTGCTTTCCTGCACAGATGGTCAACTTGTGCCATCTCTTTTCATGGCCAGACAAGAGTAGTCAAAGCAGCAAAAGGTATAACGGAGTGGTTGGACATCAGGAAAGGAGTTTGACAAGGCTGTCACATCTGTTCAATATTTATAGTGAAATAATAATGTGTATTGCTGTTGATGGTTGCCATAGTGGTATTAACACTGGCAGAAGGAGATGTTGTAATCTCAAGTATGCTGATGACATCCTTACTGCTGAGTCTGTGGTTTCTAGCACTAGTAATGCAAGTGGCTGAAGCTAGTGCGGGCTCAGACACTGTGGAGGACAGTTGACAGCAGCATTACTGAATGGAAATGAACAGGTCAAGCAAGTAAAGAAGTTCTGTTCCTTAAACCTGACAGGAAAATGGAGTTTGCCACATTCTCCTGGCAAGTTAAAAAAAGAAGTTTTCAATGGCCTATTAAGTATGTAAAATAATCTGCTTCATGTTACAGTGTGCACAAGCAAAAGCCTTTAACATCAGCTCATTGGCATGAAATTCAGCACTGTTAAGCAGAATGGTGCAAAATCTAGGCTCTTCTTGAAGCCGTTCACCATCTTCCTATCAACCTGAGATGAACTTCAGCAGAGCCTGGCACTCTAGATACTGGTGAAGCCAGGCTTTGTTAGCAAGTTTTCTATTTCTTGTGAGTATCAAATCAAAATAAGCAGAGACTCAGGGCCCAGGCTTTAACCAGGAAAGATGAAGACCAACATGCACAAATGCAGCTACTGTCAAACCAAGTTAAGTCTGTAGTGATGACAACAATCTCAGCCTGAGGAGAGAGTGACAACTGATTGAAGGGATGTAGGATCTGCTTCCCAAACCTCTGTTTTCTTCAGAATTACTTGTTCTGTATGTCTGGATTTTCTGACAGGCAGATAGTGAGGGAAAAAACTGAGATTTGCCAGGACAAATAGCAACTTGCATGTGTATAGAAAAAATTCCAGTGCAGTATGTTGAAAATAAATTTATTGAGGAGTTTTGTGGTTGAAAATTACTAGTGAAGTGTCATATTTTTGGACAAAAGACTTAGAAATGTGAGTTCATGTATTTATTCATATTGTAGAGTGCAGAAGGCCTATTAATGGTTCACGCTTCCTTGTACAATGTGTTGTACAAATGGACAGTGCCAGTTTATAATCATGGCAATAGTATGATGGGGAATGTAACTTTGTATATGTACCTATTCATATACAGAAAAGAAAGAAGTGAGAGAATAACTGAGAGAATATTTAGCAGGCTTGATTTATTTCGCATTCTTATAAAGGGGAAGTTTAAAGGTGTCTAAAGCTAGGTTTCCTTTGCAGCAATCAGTTAACTTAGAGTTTGTTGGGACATTTTTAAAAAGTTTATTCTTGCTTTGTGTTCATGAATGACCTTCTTGGACTTTTTTCACCATTATCACAAGAATTGTTCATAATTTTCTTATTCCTTTTTCCCATATTAGAAATGAGGCTATTATTGGCCAAAAGTACTGTATGTATGGTCTCTTAGTGATACAATTTAAAAAACCATGGTGCAATAACTAGAGTTGGATTCGGTAGACAAGCACCATTTCTTTGATATTACATGACACTATACATGCTATCTGTTCTTAAGAAGAAGCCTATGTGATCGTCGTGGGATGACTAATTACACTGAGATACTGGTCAATATATCAGCACTAGTTTACTCTTGCATATTTCAGGAAACAGCTGCGCTGAAGAACCCATTGCAAAGTTTTTCATGTAGGCTGGTTAGTTCCTAGTTTAACCTGAAGTCCACGGTGGCTTGTGTTTCACGTTATTCCTACTCAAATTAATGAGAGTAGAGCCTGGCTGCACAGAAATTCATACAGCCATACTGTTGGTGCAAACATGAAGGCAGAAGCAGACATACCTCCAGATTACATTTTAGATTATTCTTACTAATATAATGCCATTTTGGTTATGACTTTGTACACAATGAATTTTATACGAATTTATATACAATTTATATACAGTTCAGGGTGAGAACTGTATTCTTTATTTTGAAAGAAAATTATCTAAATTATTTAAAAAGGGGGGGAGGGTAACTGTAAAGAGATAGTTTGCCTAGGTAGACTTTCTTCCCTAAGAAGTGAAAAATTGCCTTTTTCTTTACAAGCCTGGAGTTTGTGTCTAAGGACTCTAATTCTGGTGTAGCTGGAATTGCTCCTGTGTTTGCACAACCCACCTTGTAGCTTGTATATCAGCTCCTGACTTCCTGTGAATTACAGCCTGCCATATCAAGGGAAATTAAAACCTGTGCCTGTTTCCCTTGGAATACCAGACTGTAAACTATGGAGATTCAGCAGATACTTCATGAGCAGCTGAACATTTTTTGCAGCATGGCACAAACCTCCAAGAGAGGAGACACTTGACAGTAGGAAAATCAGCAGCCATCCCAAGGTCAATCATAAAGAGAAACTCCTGGAAATTAGGTTTGTGTAAATGGTGATAATGAAAAAATGAAAGGAAACAATAAACGCTTTGTGCTCAGGTAAATTTAACCTACATTTCTAGGTTTATTGCTTATTTTGTTTTAAACATCTCAAATTTATTTCTTCCCTTCTTCTTTTATATTTTGTTGAGCTGTATTGACATAACTGCTGGGATGGCGAACTGCAACATTAGAGGTGAGGACAAGCAGCCAGTGGCAGAAGGAGGTGCCACTTCTTAATCTGCCTACATTGCTAAAGCAAGAGTGCTGTGGAAGAGCAGAAATCACTAGTCTCTTCAGGGTATGAACTGATTACACTTCAACATGTGTAGACACGGCCTCATGCAATCATCTGAACTGGTACCAGGATGGGACAGTACCTGCTCAAAATCCATGCCAGCCATATGAGTTCTGAACAGACCAAAAGGCTTATTCGTGGCTCAGACAAAACCCACCTGGTTTAATGTTTACTTTTGCAATGTGATATGTGACGTAGTGATGTTTGTGAGCTCAGCCTCAATGCTAGGCATCCTTCTGCAAGCTCCACTGGAAATTTCTTTCTCCTGGAACTGTCATCTTGAAAAAAAAAAAACCAAAACCCACCATATTTTGTGGAAGACAGTGGTGGTGTAGCCACTGGCTCATGAATGTAGAAGAGATCAGGATAGCCAAAGAGTTTGTAGGTCAAAATATGAAATCCTTTCTTTGATTAAGCTCTACCAGGGTCATTCTGCCAAGAACCATACTGCATGCAAAATCATAAATAAATAAAAAGGTCCCTGCAACACAGACAAAACACAGGGGAAGAGATAATGAGATTTTCCTGTGTTACAAGAGCGGGTGTAGACAGATGTACAGGTACAAAAGGGACGGCCATGAATTTAGCTAGGTACATGACTTATTATTATCTATTTCATTTCAAAATACAACTCTCCCTTAAGAAATATTAGTTTATTGTACCAAATTCTTACAAATTTTTGTTTGTCTAGAGAACTTTGGGAACCATTTTTTAAAATCCTCCTGAAATAACCAAAGTAGGCTCCATATTTTTTATAGTTTTACTGTATGTTTCTGATTTAGATTTGTCCGTGATTTAGATTTATAGATAGATTTGTGGGGCAAAAGCTCTTCAAACACATGGCAAAACAGAGGAGATCAAGTCTAATACTACACAAAGCACTGCAAGTGCTTCAGTCCTACTACTAATAAATTAAATTAGAAATCTAGCTCTTATTTAACAGGGAGTAGATTTGGGTTTAGTATCTTGGTTCTGTGGAAATATTTGTATGAATGCAGTGAAATCAGAAAAAATGTATTTTAAAACATCAAGGGAAGTAATTTTATGTGCAAGGAGTAACGAATTTATAAAATTAAATGGACTTGAACTAAGAAGCAAGAGATGGGTCGCTTTGGGGGTTTGGTCTTGCAAGTGTCCTTTTTAGATAAAAAAATAAAGAATACTGCAAGATTCGTAGTAATTTGTTAGATTTAGTAATGTATTGAAGATTTATTATATTTTCAGTGAAGTAAGACAAAATGATTCTCTGCAGTATGGGTTGGAATAGAGAAAATGATAAGGAAATAATTGATTCTTCATATGTAGACAAATGAGTGTGTTCATATTTTGTGTGTTCATTACTTACAACATTTACACATTTATGAATAAGTATGACAGATCTGTTCACATGCATTGATTAGTTGCGTGTTCTCTCGGTAACTCTTTCTGTCATACTTACCTCTACTGTACTTTTGTCTGTTGGATAAATAACCACATAAATGTTAATACTCTCCCCCCGGGGAGTGAGTTTAGGGTTTGTGATAGGCACCAGGCAGATAGCACTGTAAGCGGGTATCTTTTGCACATGCACAGAAGAAAGATGGCATGGAGAGCAATATCCACCCTGCTGCTTCACTCTTGTTCTCTCCAAGACTGCCAGGCTCCCTTGTACTATATTCTGTTAATTGTTCTGATGACAATGGGAGCTACCTATGCAAAACCAAAGGGTTAATCGAATTTTGCTTCACCTCCTGGACTGCAAACATGCACAATGCCCAACAGACTGCAAATGAGCTGTTGCCTGTTCTCATGTGTCTTTACTCACATGGGTAAACCTTTCTCGTGTGAGGATTTCCTGATGTTTTAAGACTATTTAGCGAGTTATTGGATTTTCCCATGGCTCAGTTATAAGTCTCTAAAATGAGTTTATGTTTTTTGACTTCACAACCCCTTCACTTCTTGTAATGTAAGAAGTGCTGGAAAGTTGATGAATATCAGTATTTTCCAGGGCTGGTCCATGAGGTGAGACAAGACAGAGCTGCGGGTGACCCCAGCATAGGCAGCATCCTTGCCAATGGGCACCATCCCACCATCCTCAGGCAGGGCAGAGCTGTTTGGCAGTCTTGGACAAGGTGAAGCAGTGTGTCAGCTCTGGGGACCTGCCAGGAGCAGCAGGAGACAGGGCCAGACAACATGAACCTGAGGTCCACCTGGGGGACAGAACCACAGGGTAGGTCTGAAGTCCATGCAAGAAGAGCAGACAGTAGGTCAGGACAGCAGGAGACAGGGCTGGACACAGATGTAGCTATGGCATATCTCAAGCAGGATCCAAGTGCCCAGGTCTGAGCTTTAGTGGAGCCTCCTGGCCCCGTGGGCATAGGGTGCATGGGTGGAGATCCCAGAGGAAGCTGGTTAGGATAAGTAAAGCCTACTGGGACACTCAAGGCCCTGATGATATTGTCACTAGGCATGTGCACTAAAAAAAAAAAAGGGTTTGCGGATCCTTCTGAAAAAAGCTCACCTTGCTGCAGTTGGGGTTTTAGGTTTTTTGATAGAAACAAAAAGGTTGTGCTGCAAATAGTTATTTACAGATATACTGTCTAGATATCTGTACTCTGATAAGCTGTGTGTATTACTGAAAATAGTGAAATTTGCTATGGGTCAAGTCTATGAACAGCAGCAGAAGCATTTGCATGCATATTCATGACACATGAATAGATAGCATTTCCTTCCCTGTATCTGTTCTTACAGCACTCAGAACCAAGCTAATAGCAAACCTCCCAGTACCTTGAGCATTACAAGAGTGAGCCTTAAGGGGACTGCTGCACTTTGCACATCATATCTAAAGACATTTATATTGGAAGGATCTGTAGAATTATATTTTTGTATTAGACACTTGATTTAGTGCTGCTATCATTTTTCCTGAAGAGAACAATTTTATTCTTTCAACAATCAAAGTCATCAGTTTAAGTTCATCTAAAAAAACAGACGTTAGCATATTCATTACCAAGGTGATTTAACTATATCTTAGAGCACTGTAGTAAATTAGATTCACATCTCAGGGATTTTACTCTCCTACTTAGCAACATTTGTAATTGCAAAACTGTGCTTTCCTCAGCAATGGGTCTAATTGGCCCGAGAAACTTTTTATTTAAACCTTTCTTCTGCTGTTATGGTGCCTTTTAGCAGAAGCCCTGAAAATAATCAGTACCCTTGTGTTCTGCATAAATGGAGAACATTAAACAGTCTCCACACCACAGCATGTGAAATATAGCAAAGGTAGACATTGAGTAATTACACCACATAATATAGTGTTTTTGTAAGATGCAGTGTTTTGGAATGTTCTTGTCATAAGGTAAAGTCCTTTCTCCTGCAGGGAACTCCTGACTTGCTGCAATCTGCTTTATGGTTGTCCTCTTTGTACTCCACCACCCCTTCTTCCCTGAAGTACATACTGTCTCTTACAGAGAACTGGACTGGGCCAGTGACTTGAAGGTCCCTTTCCAGGAAGCACTTCGGCTGAATTTTTGAAGTATCTAATTAATTTCAATGGAAGCTGTGTGTTTCAATCCCCTGGACTACTCTGATAATCTCAGCTGCACAAGTGGTGCTGATGATACAATTTTCTGCTGAATCAGAATGTAATGGAAATCCATGCGTGTTGTTAGGGGAAGTCCTGTCTGCAGAAGAGCATAAAGCCAAGTCCTGCTAGCTTGCATTCATCACTTCCACAGGCAGAAGGGAAGCATTATTTGTTAGAGAAGATTGGGTTGGGTTAAGGTGTATGGATGTCAGCTCCAGGGTCTTAAAAACTGTAAAGTGTACATTTGCTTCTAGTCTACAACTTCATCTGGGCAATGGTAGTCACTTCTAGCCATGAATGGCTAAGAGGTGTCACAGAGGGCTGTCTTTCCGAAGGAAACAAATGCTAAGCCATAATGCAGCTGTTGCGCAACAGCCAGGAACAAGGTGATCCCCGGAAAGCATTTTGTTTTCCTTCTGGGACAAAAGGTGTTATTATAAGTGTGAGGTATTATTATTATTAAAATTGCATCCATTTTATGTCAATGTCACTATATTACTGGAAATCAATATCCACATACTTCAGTAACTTCTGTTTGTGTGTTTCAATTTATTAAAGTTAAATAAAGTAGTGTCCCTTCAGACCATGAGAAGTACAACCTTTAACCTAGCAGAGAATACTGCAGATTTGTTCTTTTTCTTCTCCCTACAATGCGCAAGGAACTGTGAGATTAAAAAAGGCTGGCCCCTGTTAAGAACTAACATGTGCTGGAGGGGATGTCTTTTCAAAGCACTTGCTCTGAGGGAAAAAAAAAAAAAACTGTTTAAATATTGCATTGATAACATTTAAAATGATATTTCATCATTCCTCTCCCAGAGAATGATAGCGATACTATAGCAAGTGACAGAAATAACCTTTTAATAAAAGTGAATTTTTATAGTAGGACTGGATGGCTCAGGATATTAGTAATGGAACATAGAACCTCTCCCTTCTAGCTCATCCGTTCATGTCCATCCCTGCCTGGTAAAGACCCAAAATTATTATCATCAGATGGCTGCTTGGGGGCCCAGAGGAAACGAGTTGGTGGTCTTGGTCCAGCCACTGGCACTAATTGCCATCCTTGCTGACAGTCTTGTTAGGCAGGCATGGAAGCAGCCCTGCCTTAATGAACTATTATACAGGTTTTCTATTATACCCCTACATTCAAGCACCCAAATGCTTTACAGATATTAGTCATATTGTCCTCACAACACCGCTAGTCAGCAGGGACGTATTTACCCCTGTCTGCAGATGGAGGAGCAGAGGTATAGAGCAGCTGTACTTAGTCATGCAGGAAGTTGGAAACAAAGGTGAGCACTAGGTCCTGTTCTCCCACTTCAAGCCTAACTGCAATGCCATCGCCCTGGCTCATCTGAGTGACAGCAAGGGTTCCACCAAATGAGAGCTGGTGCGTAACAGAGAATGGGCACTGCAGCCTACCGTATGCCCATATAATTTTTGCTCAAGAAATATTTCTAAGCATTTGTACTAGCGCATGGGGAAGGTGCTGCTGCAGAGAAAAGTTGCAGGGGCCTACGTTATTACAGGAGACGTATTCTGAATAACATGGAGAACAAACTTGCCCACTTCTGAGAACAATAGACCCACAGCCTGTATTTTTGTGAATCAGATGCTTTGTGACTGATGAGGCTTTTTTCCCAGTTTGGCATAATAAGCAATTTACTTCCTCAGTGATACGGTTATTGTCACAGCTTTTGCACTAGTGTTTGATAGCATTGATTAGTTTGTGCTATGCTAATTTTTAGCACAAGGAGGGAATTGATTTACTTCAAGCTTAGTATATTTTAGCACTGAAGTGGAAATAATTCCATTGAAAATATGGAAAATGAGCAGTCACCTTAACAATTGAATAAATGACTTGACATTTGTGGGGCTAAAGTATTCGATAGATAAGAAGATTTTCATATTAAAAATAAATCATTGGCCTACCTATTATTTAGCTAGGCTTGGAATCATGAATAAAGGGTCTCCCACAGAAAGAGAGAGAAGAATATTGATTGTGCCTCCATATTAAAAAAAATTAAATGGATGGCATTTCCTAGTTCCTTATGGGAAAAAGTCAGTGCATTTAGGTTATGGTCAGAATAACTCAATAATTTCTAAAGCAGTTCTTCTATCAAGAGGTCATAGATGAAGTGATTTCCTGTGTCTTCTGCACATATTGGGTACAAATTCTCTAACAGGGATTCCTTGTTATGAATTATTCACCACTCAGAAGTGTGCTCCGTATTCAACTATGTTAAAGGAAGAAAAGCATATTCTGCATCAAAGAATTTGCACAAGGCAGGAGGGAAATAACAGAAGAGTGGAGTCTGTCTGGGGAAAAAAAAAAGGTTACAGCAATAAAACTCTGCTAGGAAAGGCTGCTGTTATGTCTGGTGGAACAAAACATATTTTGAAATATATATTACATTACAATTCTTATAAAATTGAGCACACAAAATATTCTAAAAACATCTGAAGAAGGTTGCCTGTCCAGTATGAATTTGTTTCACTTTTTACAATTGCTTTGCTACTTAATACTTTTGTCTGCAGGGACCTACCTCATACAGAGCAATGGGAAGGAGTGAGGTTGTTGTCTAGCTCCAATTTATCCATTCACAGCATCACAGAAGAAAATGAAACAGGGGTGAGGACCATGACGCTAGTGTCAGCTCCATCCACTGCATCAGGTCATATACTCTGAAACAGCGATCATGCCTCCTATTGTATGACGGTGGGGGGGGATTACACGCATGATCCTCACTTGCTGGGTATGCAGAATAAGCTCTCTGATTTGAAGGAACAGCCAGCATTTATAATGGAACCCAAGGTCAAAGGGAACTTTCTCATGGACAGAGAGAGTGCTTTTGATATATTTTTTACTCTGAAGAAGTAGGCCTCAAGTTTTTCGAATTGAGAACCCAAAGTTACTTCATGTCTTGCTTTCAACCTCTGTCTTGTGTTCCCTATCTATAACATGCAAATCAGCACACTTCCTCACCTCACAGGGGTTTTGGGAAGATAAACTCACCTGTGTTTGTAAATCCCAAAGAAAATACTGTAGAAGCATTGTATAAGAAGCTCAAAAGGAAATTAATAATAGTGTATTCAGTACTGGGTTTGAATGGTATGTAGTAAATAATCTAAAAAGTCACAGACTGAATGAAGAGAATAAAAGAAATAATGAACAGCTATGCATTCAGCACACTGAATAAGGCCTGATTCCTGTAGAAATAAGTATGGTATCTTGTAATTAATATCTATCATAATGTATTCCTATAAAGGAGACAGATCGAATTTACAGAGGAACCCTTTGTTGTAGCTTTTTCAGCCACGATCATATGGCTTGAACATGCTTTTGACATAAGGGGTTTTGGGCTGGGAAGTTCTGAGATAAACTTTTCTAATTTTTTACATGTCATAATAATAGCAACGACAAGAATATAGAACAGCTGCTTGTATGTGCCCAACACTTTCCTGTCCAGTTAGAATCAGATATGCTGCAGCTTTAAGTTTGTTTTCAAGTCTTTTTCGGTGTAACAAGAGTAGTTAAACCCCAAGATGTCTGCTGTATTTCCCCTTCTGCTACAGCAGGGCCACGTCCACACAGTACATTCCAAGCCTGGGTTCTCCCAGTGCTGTGGCAGTGGAGGTCCCTGTGCAGCACCCCTTCCTAAAGCCTCATCACCGTGAGGGCAAAAATACAGCTGTCCCAGATAGGAGTTCCCCAAAGAGAGCAAGATAGCTGTGATCTCATCTCTGGGCTCAGGGTGCTGTGAAGGTTTACCCATCATAGTCATAAGGCTCATTGGCCTATCTGAGTGCAATTATTGGAAATAGCTTCATAGAATCATAGAATGGTTTGGGTTGGAAGGGACATTGAAGATTGCCTAGTTCCAACCCCCCTGCCATGGGCAGGGACACCTTCCACTAGACCAGGTTGCTCAAAGCCCCATCCAACCTGGCCTTGACCTCTTCCAGGGAGGGGGCATCCATAGCCTCTCTGGGCAACCTGTTCCAGTGCCTCACCAGCCTCACGGTGAAGAACTCCTTCCTTATATCTAATCTAAATCTACCCTCTTCCAGTTTAAAGCCATTACCCCTTGTCCTTTCACTACATGCCCTTGTAAAAAGTCCCTCTCCGGCTTTCTTGTAGGCCCCCTTTAGGTAGTGGAAGGCTGTTGTAAGGTATCCCTGGAGCTTTCTCTTCTCCAGGCTGAACAACCCCAACTCTCTCAGCCTGTCCTCATAGGAGAGCTGTTCCATCCCTCTGATCATTTTTGTGGCCCTTCTCTGGACCCACTCCAACCGGTCCATGTCTTTCCTGTTCTGAGGACCCCAGAGCTGGACACAGTACTCCAGGTGGGGTCTCACCAGAGCGGAGTAGAGGGGGAGAATCACCTCCCTTGACCTCCTGGTCACGCTTCTTTTGATGCAGCCCAGGATACAGTTGGCTTTCTGTGCTGTGAGTGCACATTGCTCGGTCACGCTGAGCTTCTCATCAACCAACATCCCCAAGTCCTTCTCCGCAGGGCTGCTCTCAGTCCACTCATTGCCCAGCCTGTATTTGTGCTTGGGATTGCCCCAACCCATGTGCAGGACCTTGCACTTGGCCTTGTTGAACTTCATGAAGTTTGCATGGGCCCACCTCTCAAGCCTGTCAAGGTCCCTCTGGATGGCATCCCTTCCCTCCAGCGTGTCGACCGCACCACACACCTTGGTGTCATCTGCAAACTTGCTGAGGGTGCACTCAATCCCACTGTCCATGTCACTGACAAAGATGTTAAAGATTTATTCTTAATGAGCCATTGTAAAAAAGAAAATTCTTGCTTGAAGAAAACTATACTGTTAATAGTAGTATGCTTGAAAATTGAAAGCAAACAGAAATTATTAACTTTTGTATGAGTGTGAAATACTTGTTTCTACTGCTATTTCAGGCCTTTCTAAGTCTGTTTTACCCAGAGGATCAGCAACTCCCAGATGGTGATGTGTTTAGCTCCCTCATCCAGTGCACGCTGAATGTAAATATTTCAGACCACAAGGCTTTTTCTTTTCTTCCTTGCACTGTATTTCTGCCCATCCATAGACTGCAAACTTTCATTGTGTTTTCTTTTTCTAGGCAAAATGGAGAGTGATTTTAGGACTGACTCAGGTCCCTAAAAGAAAATGTTATAAAAATGTAACTGTCATCATTTTTATTCAGCTTTCTGATTACTCGTGGAATGTTCTTGTTTAGGCCTAACAAGTGGGATGTTTGTTCTGTACTTAAAAATTAACTGTTTGCATTATGTGTCATGACTCTCATAAACAGAAACTGCTTTCACCTGTAGCTTGGTTTATTTTAATTCTTTTTCCTTTACAGCTTTTTCACTTCCAGATCTTACAGAGTAGTTTGCACCTCCTGATGTTGCTCCATCACTTCTTATCAAGATGGTGGAGATAATTGAAAAGTAAGGTAGGCTGAAGAATGATCTACCAAGGATTTTTGTTAATGTGAGCCAAGACTGCAGAATCAGATGTAGCAGCAGCCAAAAGCCAAATCAGGGGAGAGGTCTGCTTTGGAGAGGTCTGCTTCTGAGAGGTCTGAGAAGTCAGCTGCATGGAGGGTGTTGAAGCCCCATTCTACCTGGTTTAGAGTTTGTAGTCTTGAGGAAGGGGAGGAGAAAATGGCACTTCTCACACTGGCACTGAATTACCTCCACTCAATTAGCTGAATTTCCTGTGCTCCTGTTGTAGTCAGTCTTGAAAGAGTAGCAGGAGTGTGTGTTGATTGATATGAACATGTCCCTGAACGGAGGTTTAAATAATGATCTGGTGGGGTTTTCTTCAAATGGTCTTGTTTTAGCACAGCATTGAAAACCAGATCATGGTGTCTCTTCAGTTTTGGAGGTGGACATTTCTTCAGCTGAAGGTTGATCTTTGAACATCATTGCAGCTGCCTAGTAGTGCCCTCTGAAAGGAAAAAAATTCTCATGCAGCCAGTCTAACTGAAGTCTGAAGTTGCAGGTTGTTTCCAGAACAGATATTACAAGTTTCTGGGCAAAAATTTCTGGAGTAGAAACAAACAATAAGCCAATTGTGGTGTTTGTCTAATATTGTCTGCTGGTAGTTTTTGCTAGTTTTCTCTGTTCCCTGTTCCACCATCTCTTCCACTCTTCCCCTCAAGGTCCATTTGCTGATATAAGAGGTAGAGCAAATTCTCCACAAGGAATGCAGGAATAATTTCATTTGACATATAAAATAGACTGATTTTCAGAAAGTGCTGAACATCTACCCTTTTAAATTTGGGCTCCTTCCAAAAGTTAAGTAGCCAGAATTACTAGTCGCTTTGAAAAATTATGCTTAAAATACTAGTATCATTAAGGCTATGGCAGATGAGTAATCCAGCTGCGATTTTTTAAACATTGGACATAAACTAATACAAATGTGGTAAAGTGTCTTGAAAATGTAGATAAATCATTTTGCAATATGCTATGTGTCTGCACTCAGATATGTGAAAGCATGTTGTTGTTTATCCTGTCAAGTTTGGTAATGTTCATATTAAAGGATGTCCAGTTGCTTCTTTTGCATGATAAATCCCTAAAAGTATAAGAAGATATGAGTCAATGTAATCTTGCCCTAGGAATATGAACAGTAACATCATTACATATCGGATAAAGTAGTTGAAAATAAGATGTGGTACACGGTGGTACCTAGCATAAAGAAGGAGATAAAGAACATGCAGCACAACCAAAAGTGATACATCACTTAACGTCAGTGTAGTAAGGAGTATAAGGAGAAAGATAAAGCGTAAAAATATTTTTACATTCATTGCTGTTTTCTAGAGTGCCACTTGGAAGAGAAGGTGTAAAACATATTTTGGATCAAAGGAACCAGGTACTAAAATTGAATTATGTACCAGTTCATGCCTCCAGCATGGCACATAGAATACTGGAATACTGTGCTCAGTTTCAGACACCTGTCAAAAGGATATGTAGTAAAGGGCAAAGTACAGCATAGGACAACAAAAATCACACACATTTCTTAATTATCTGAAAGAGTATTTCTGGGAAAAGGGGAACACCTTAAAATATATACATTTCTTGGGGGGTTAATTATTTTAGAACCGTTTGAGTTCGACTTGAGTTGAAGAAGGTATACCAATCTAAAATGAGAGTCTTCCAAGGACCTGGTGTTACATGGAGAGTAAATGATATGCATTGAATAATACAGCTGTAATTCGAACAACCGCAGAGTGCTGTAGAACAGCTGTAGGACTGTAGAACAACCATAACAATACCCAGAGAGGTAATAGAAAGTTGCTGCATTGACTTTTGACTTTTCTATATTAGCCCATTTGTTGTATTTTTTATGATCTCTTTGCTTTTTCAGAAATCACATGTTGAATAAATTGGTCTGCCTTAAACAGAGTACAATCAATTTTAGGTGAGGAGAAAGGGGCTGCATGGAGCCACTGCTAATCCAGAGAGGAGAATACTTTGGTAGCAGGTGATTATTCACCTCTTGGTCTCTGAGTAGTCCAATCATTTAAAAAAAAAGTTTTCACATTTTAGTTTCACTGGTTACAGACCTAATGCCCCTCTCTTGGGTCACATAATGAGAATTAGAGGCATATTTCTTTCTGCAGTGTTGAGAGACCATTTTCTGGCAGCTAATTAATGCTCCATCCTTACCTAGACTCAAAGGAATTTCAGTCTTCTTATTACTTAAAGAATTTTTTTTTTAATGAGGGAAGCCTTTTTCAGGGGGAAGTTATATCCTTCATATTTTAGATATTGTTTCTTCTAGCAGTATTTCAGATTTCTTTAGAATCCAAAGAAGCTTATTTTTAATGTAAAATATTTTTAATTACATTTCTGAATCTCTGTGGTTCTAATTCTTTAAATCAAGATACACAGCAATATTTTTTGTGTGTTTTTGGGAAAATCACTTCTATTTCAGCACTAGCAGGCCAGCTGATGTAAAAAAAAAAAAAAAAAGAGGAAAAACGGAAAAATCTGCATAGCAATGGAAAAGACCAAAGAGATCATAAAAAATTAGTTGAGTTTGAGAATAGGGTAGAGCTGGGTAAGACTGTGTGTGACCCTCTATATAAAACCCAAGTGACACCAGCAGGACCTGGGAGGAGGGTACTCTCTAACTTCAGCTGAGATGGTTTTATTTAAATCATATAGATTTGTTTTCACCTCAGTAAAAATAGTTGCTATCCTTCTGTGTTTGCCTTTTGGGGATGGGGTTAAAAAAAAAAAAAAAAGCCATGCCAAGGCATAGTAATAGACTACAGAGGCAATACAGAGCAGAGATTGCTTCCGCATTCTTTATGCTTTTTTTTGGTCTGCTTGTTTAGTATAATATGCTTACAAAGTGAAAAATGGTGAGCTGGAGAAGTCTGTGACATTCGAGTGCAAAACACCCATGGAAAGACCTTGAATGGGTTGCAATGGGACAGTGGAGCAGCAGGAACTCTAAGTGCCAAAATTTGAGAAAGACAGCATCTGCTGGCCCGGAGAAAGTCCTGAACTCAACAGGGTCTGTGAGGTCTTGCTTTTTTGAAGTAGGGCGGTCTGAATCCAGTGATAAGCACCACCTTTCCACTTGACAAGGTACTGTCAGAGTGTGTCACTGAGTTTGTATCAGCGTGTTTAACTTCTCATTTGGGAAAAAAATACAGTTTGGCACACCACCCTTATTTTGCTATTTTTTCAACTAGGGAATTCAGTCTTTCAGTGCCTTTTTATCCACATGAGGCTATAACCATCAGCTTCTTCAGATATGACAGCTCAGAGCAGCAGTGATTCTTCGGGACATTGTGATAACACCACCCTCCTTTCAGGTAACTGATGTCACCTGAACAGGGGGCCTGGACCACATGACCTCTAGAGCTCCCTTCCAACCTCAACCACTGAGTTGTGTGATTCTGTGGTTATGAAAAGGGTAAAAATTGTGCAGCACACCTTCACAAAGGGATGCAGATGTATGAATCAGGGGGCCCTGAGCACTGATCTAGGTCTTGACAATAGCATATTGTATGCCTTTGGGAAAGGCATTTTGTACCTTTATCATATTTAACTGTATCAGCAATCACGGCTGTTTTTACAGGACCTGCCCCCCTACACTGTTGTGTGGATTAATTAGCTAATATTTCTTCAGTGATTTGCATATGTAAATGCTATATAAATGCTAAATAGTTATTAGCTCTGCAACTTGCTGTTAGTGCTCACATCACCATGGTAAGCACCACTTTCTTTCCCAGTGTATAAAGGCTAATAGGCTTTGCCCGAGGATAGACCTTGCCACCACTGCAAGGCAGCAACTGATAGTCTTCAGTGTTGCTTTCAGTAGTCTTCAAGGGGTTTGCATCAAATTATTCTTAAAGATGCAAATCCTGTCTAACACCAGTATTTTATCTAAAATTTATGATTAATTTTTTTAGTCTGATTTCTGCTTTCCAAGTAGGAAGGTTTTTCTTCCTGTATTCTTATTTTCCAGCTCATCAATATTACAGAATATATAAAATGACATACCATGTTTTGTGCTATTCTTTTTTTTAAACAGTAATTGTGGAATCCACCTTGTGGTATGTGTCAACATACCGTCCATGTGATGCCTGAACCATCTTCTCAGCTATGGTTTATCTGAAGTGGTGCACACAGCTCCAACTTACCTGGTTTTCCCTATCAGTCACTGTGAAAACAAGCAGCTTAGAAGCAGCAGATCTCTAAAACTTGCACCATTTAGAGGGGAAGGACGTGGGTGAAAACAAATGGTTTATGTTTTCAGCGAGAAATAAATAAGGCATGGACTATGGTTGTCTCATCTACAAGTGAGTTTTATTAAAGAGTTAGAGCAAGCTGTAGTTTACAAGATATTCAGAACCATATGTATGCATTAAAGGAATGTGGAGGAGGAGGGGATCTGAGAAAATAACAAAGCAGCAGTGTATGCGTGCAATGATTTTTCATTCTGTTTCGCTTCAGCTCTGCCCCTGCAACAGAGGATCTAATCAATCTGCCGGCTATTAAGTTTGTTAATTGATAATGCATACTAATTAGGCTGTGCGCAGTTACTTAAGAGACTTTGCTAAGGTGATTGTAGGCACAAGTCCAAATGGAGTTTAAAGTATTCTGTGTGAGGTTAAAACCCATCAACCAGAATAGATGGATTTTATATTATAACAGAAGGCACAACATACCCGTAAGTATTTAATGTATTGCACAGTTATCCATTGTTACATATCCTAAGTCTACCAAACAATTAAAAACATAAAAACAACCTCTAGAAAATGTAACTTAATAAGGCATGTGTATGAATATGTGGAGATAGTAGAGATGGAGGGAAACTGCAATTTGGTCTTAAAATAAATATTCATATTAATTTTCACACTTATGTCTAGGAACAATAGTATGTAGCTCTGCTGCAAGGGAGGAGCAAGCATAATGAGAACGCAGCCTAATCTAGCTTTATGAACACTTTGACAATAAGCCACATAAAAATGACATGCCTTTCTGCCCCCATCCAATAGGGCAATAAACCAGTAGTAGCAGAGTAGCATCAAAAGCATGTCAACTAGCTATTTCTAATATATGGATAAAGTCAGAGCTATTATTTGTATAGTTACTATATTATTACAAACCTAAGAGTTTCGTTTCCATTTCTAGTGGCTCCATCAGTGGTACAGTTTGAGGTGCTCCTGACCTTAAGGAAGTAATTTCTTACATATTAATATTCTTGGTCTCTCCCCCCGCCGCCTTCTTTTCTATGCATCATATAAAATGAAAGTTCTTCGCAATATAAATTTGGAGTTGGCAGGCGCTAGTGATGGAGGTAGTGGGCATTTAATTAGTGAATGAATTGTATTCTTATGGTGTGACCGTTGGACCTAAAATGGTCAAGCTGTAGTGCTTTATTTTAACTATATGAAAACGACCCGGTGCCACAATTTAGTATGCAGAAAACTATTTTTAAGCACTGAATAGTTAGAAACCAAAAGAAAAAAACAGCTAGAGAGAGAGAGCTGATTTCATGTTTCACAGCCTTGTTGAAGAAAATTCCGTGCAACAGGATACGTTGTATTGAAGGAAGAACTATTCCAGTGAAGATTTTTTATTATATGCATGTAGTCCATGGATACATTTGGAGTGATAACATGTATGTACCAAAAAAAAAAGGTTTTGGTACCCACAAAGTTGTACAACGGTAAGGGTGTATAGCATATGTTACAGTTAACTGTTTTGTATGTATAGATTATGTATATATTATGTTGAGGATTATGAGAAAATCACTTCTTATTTGTTTCATACCAGCCAATGGCTTGATTTTGTGTGTAGTACAAATCTGGAGAGACATAAGGACACTCACCTAAGTGGCTGAGCAGTGACCCAAAGGGACCATACATGAAGTAATTAAAAGGTGATGTTCACCAGGTTGCGGGAGAAACCTGATGAGCCTGGGTTTAAGAAAAAAAATACCCGTCAATAGGCTTTGTGACATTAGCAATGCAGCGTTTGCATTGAGAGATATAAGCACAACTTGTAACAAACTTTTTTGAAGTTTTGTTCCTCTGAGGGTTCTGTGGGAGCTGTAATACTTCCTATCCCTTTCAGTGCTTTGCTTAACAGTCTGTAATGAATGAGTAAATAAGAGGAGATGAGCTTAAAAGGCAATCAAAGTAGCAGGGAATTGTTGGCATGAAAGAGAGATTCTCACTAGACTTTTCTACATCTCAAGGAGGATACAAGGAAGATGATGATTTTACAAGAGAGTTTGCTAGCAGAACTGTAGTAATTCTTACGAATCTGACACTGGAGACAACAGGGTCTGGATTTGTCCCTCCCAACACAGACACTTTTCTGAGGCACTCCCATTGGGCATTTTGTCACTGTTGGGCCTCCTTCTCCTTGATGGGGAAAGATGGGCACATCCAGAAAGTAGTTCTGACCACCCAAGATCAGAATTGCCCTTTAGAAATGCCTGTTGCTCTATGGACCTCAGCACATTCCTAGGGAGGATGAGGTTCCTAATGCACTGAAACATGTCTGAGGTGAGTGTTTACAGGAAGGTTGGGTGGATGCGGATTGACCACTTTTGCCTGTTTCCAAAGAGCAAGATGTTTCAGGGACAATAGCTTTATCTGTCTATCTATCTATCTATATATAGTATAAATATAAAAGAAGTTACACCACTGGTCACTGCTTGTATGGTGACCTCTCATGTCAGCAACAAATATATGTTCTGAAGAAGCCTATCTTACACCAGCAATAAGCTGATCACAGGTAATTATGAAAGAAGCTAGATGAATAACTTTATTGATTAGCTCTGAAGGGGAGCTTAGAGCGAGGTACAGCAAGGGCTCTTATGTTTTGATGTGTGGCTGAAACACTAAGGAGAGTTTGCTTAGCCATTCAGCAGTCTACTTTAAGGCTGCCCTCTGAACGAAATAAAAGGACAGAGCAGGTTAAATCACGCTACGCCTGTTCAAGAGACCTGCCCGTTCCAGGAATATTGCACCTGCATTATTGAACAGGGTTCTGCTGTGATGTCTTTCTTTAGTGCACATCAGTGAGATTTTAGCCCATAATGTCAACTAAACCGAAGTGAATAGTAGGAAAAATGTTCCGCGAATATTTGCTCAAAGTGGAAAGTGGATTTCAATTAGACCATGTTTGCAATGCTTTCACGTTTGCTTTCCAGGAACACTTGAGTGCTCAAGCTTTATTAGTATGAATAACTCATGAAAAAGTGAATGCAAGCTCAAATATTCAGCAAAAGCAGATTTTGAAGAGAAAATTCACTGGAGAAGTGTATGGCTAATTTTGAATAAGAAGTACTTCTGAGAATTTTACAATGTTACTATGTCTTTGTGGGCAGTTTACAAAGAGAAATAAAGGTAACATGCAGAATAATTTTCAGCAAATAAAATGTTCACTCAGCTCTAATGTAAAAAAACTCCCAGTGTCACTGTCATTTCTGTAAGGATAATATTCATTGGTTTTGGTTTCTGATGAGATGAAATTCTTAGCTTGTTGTCTAGGGCATGCTTCATAGAGGTTCAAGAACCTAGGGCTCCCATGGACTTAAATAAAATTTGAGATTGCTTGGTACCCTCAGGACTGGATCCCTAATCACTAATTCTTGCTAGTTTATATTTTCCTGCTGTAGTTGTTATAGGTTACACTTTTAGAAAATTGTGCCTACTCTCCCACTTGTGTAATCTTAGAGATTTTTTGCTTGATGAGCTGGGTGAAATGTACAACATTTAATTACATTTTTCATTGTGCATATTTTTTACTTCATGCACTTCATTACTATATTCTATAGAACTGTATTTAAGATAAAAAATGTTGCAGGGAATTTGCTGGATTGTGGTGTCCTAACTCAGTATGGGTTGGTGGGGACTATTTAATATAAGCAAGAGTATCATCCTATGATTTTAATTAGAATACAAATCTTACAGCTAAGGACAGAGAATTTAGAAAGCAGAAGAGCTTCACAAAATAAGTAATATTAATTGTAATCCTAGACTACCAGGAATCAAACTGTACCTGAAAATAAGTTTTCAAAATTCTCCCCTGTTCCAGCTTTTCTACCACTTCCTTTTACTCTTTTGCTCTGAGTCCTCCTGTCCTCTTTCATGAGGGAAGAATGAACATTATTGCCATGTCCTACTGCTGCTTTTGAAGTAGATGGTAAGATAAGGGGCTTTTCATCTGCCTGCATATCATGCTGCCCTGGCTATATACAAAGCCAAAAGGAAAATCAAACCAAAACAAAAATAAAAGAGAGAGAAAAATACTTTGTCTTTCACTTAATACAATACACAAAGAAAAATTATTAACATTCAGCTTTGTGCTCCAGTGTGAACTAAATTATGTGGACTTAAAAATGCAAAAATGAAGATGAATGAAACTCTCTCTTGCTTAGCAATCAAATATAAAATAAATATTTGCCTAAAATGATTGCTATTGCTTAATATGTTTTACAAGAAATAAGATACTCTGTTGTACCATTTCTCAGAATATGTAATGCTTTGTTTTTCTTCAGTACTATTTTGCTGATTTCTAGAATATTAAAATAGATCTTTTTTGCCTGTTCAACAGCAATTTCTTTATATAAACAAATGCTTCTAAATACTTTAAGAAAAGAGGTATTAAATTGGTTAAAACACAAACCATTAGTGAGCCTCACAGAAAACATCTGCAAATGTGAAAACAATAAGGGAAGAGTACAATGCACATAGTAATTATTGCAATTCATCAAATCATATGTACTAGCATTGGAATTGTATCACACAAAGAGCACAGACTTTTTACATGGCCTGAAAAATTTTTTACTTTGCTATAGTATGATGTACAAATAACTCATTTTATCTCCCATATGAAACTTATATGCATGATCTCTCTAAAAGTTGTGTCTTCTTTGCTGTTGAATATAGTTCATGTAATTCCTAGATAGACTCTTCCAAGGTGAAAGTCAGAAAGCAACTATTCAGATCCCGTAATTTAGTATTTTAGAAGATAATGGAAGTACTAAACTTCATATTTTATGATAAGATTTGATTTAAATGTGTTCAAGTAAGCATGAAATAATGAATAAACTTTAGTCCTGGGACTTTCTGCATACAACAGTTGCGCTGTGAAGACTCACTGGTCAGTCAAAGTAACAACTGGAATGGGCCATTCCTTAGGTACTAAGTTGGATCTCCTTTATCAAAGGATTATTAACTTTTGAGAGCAGTATCCACCTAAAACTGAAACAAAATTGACCTCTAATTTACATTTTCATGCTTGTCATCTTGTTTCTTTAACTGATGTTCGGCAAATGCCGCCTTCTAGTAAATACACTATCTTCATCTTCATCCTTCCTATTCAAACTGGAGTTCATCACTGATGTTAGCTTTATGAAAAAGGACCAGAAGAGCTAAAAGAGCTAAAACCATATGTAGGAATTCTGGATAAGATGACTCAGGTATATGATTTTTTTAACTGGACATGTGCCATGCAATGTATTTTATATGCTGAGTGTTAAGTCTCACGATTCCAGCTCCCAGCCTAAGAGAATCAGAGAACTTCAATTCCCGTGACTCTCACTTAAATCTGAAGTGAGCTAAAATGGAATTGAAGACTTTACTTTCTATTTTGCTGTTCATTAATAGCTCTGGTTTACCTCTTGCTTTTATGATTTTGTATAGAAAGTCATTGGCTTCAGTAGGGTTTCTCTTGATTTATACCAGTATAAGTAAAAACTCATATTGGCTCTTTTCTCTCACTGAAGATGTTGCCCATGAGATGTGTCAGAATAATGACTCAGGAAAATGAAGTCATAGACTAGACAAGGCTCCCAGAGAATGAGCGGCCTTGCACACTTCACTGGTCCCCACATCAGTGTGCGCCGATCCTGCCGTGACGAGGATTACCTGGGGAGGTGCCTGACATTCTCTGTGCCCACTCAATCTGTTCTGTGTGGCAATAGGAGTGATAACTGTGTTGTGGACATTTGTCCTCGAAGAGTACATTTCTCATACCAATAGGCTATTGACTTTCAGTAACTGCAAACTTAGGGAAGATTTTTATTTGTGTGCTGGAGATAAAAGATCTCCTGTCCCAATACCACAATCTTCCACAATGATTAAACTGCGACTAGGAAAGAGACAGATTTGGTCCCCTTTTCTCACCTATCTCAACAGGGTATTGGTGTCTGCCTACATAATCAAAGAAACAGCATATGGAGGTTTATTTCACAGCGGGACTTGTACTACAAAACTGTAAGGCAGTTTGTTAATGATCATTTGTCAAGTTTTTTGTCATAACTGGATGCTAATAAGGGATATAAAGAATGAGGAAAAAGAACATCTGATTAATAGCCTTACCTTTAAACACAATTATATAAAAAATTATTAAAACTTTATAGAGTCAATAGTTTTGAAAGATGAATTTGACCAGTTATATTCCTTGTTAAAAATATAACAAAGACACCTGGAATTATAACGTCCTTTGCACAGTGGATGTCATATTACGTTTTTTGGTGATTACGTCAATTTAGTATTTCACGTATTATTAATAATTCCTCATTACATAAAATTATTACTAAACTGGCAATTAAGTGAATGTGAAGGATCCATATGCTGAAGTGCTTGTAACATTTCAATTATGAACTTCACATCAGATGTCTTCCAGTGTACATCAATAACATTAATGAACAATCTTTTTGCCAAAGCCACCCAAATGAGTTCCATTACTTTATTATATTTTCACAGAGCCTTGACCACACCTTCATAAATATTTAGATATTAGCTTCAAGAGGAATCAGGTAGTCTACTTTCTTGCTCTATAGCAAAACCAGGTTTCTTCATATCCCAATAGTTGTCAAATCCAGCCATAAACATTTCTGCTAATGGCAAATTCTTATTTCAACCTGTCTTCCTCCACTTGATTTTATGCTTGATATTTTTCTTTGCATTTATAGTTCATCCTTATTATTTAAACTAAAAAGTCTCCTAAGTTATGGACACTTCCCTTCTCACTGTTCCTCTTCAGAGAGAGGTCTGTTCTCCTAAAGTAAACCAGATATTGCTCAGACAGTAGCCAGGACAATTTGTGTACTGTAAATCATAATAGTAGCAAGTGGAGAAACACTAATGTCTGCATTTATTCCAACAACTGAAGGTAGTCAAATTTGGGGTTGCTTCTCCCTGACTTACTAAGCTTTGATGAGGTCTCTAACAAAGGCTCAATACAGATAGAGATAATTCAGCTTGCATTTATTTTTTGACTGAGGGGGTTTAGGATTTGGCCAGGCCTCCCATCACTGTGATCAAATGGTGTTCTGTGCATTTGCAATTTATACCCTTTCAACTTTCCCAGGAAACTTATGCAGAGACAGGGACTATCATCTGACACCACTGCCTTGGAGCCCATACCATGTGGGTATGATGTGGTACAATCTCCCAAAGTCTTAGCACAAGGGGACTTTATTCTTCCCTTTTTCTATTCACAGATAGGTCTGTTCTTTGAAAAGAAATTAAATATGGCTGAAAAAAATAACGTAGACACTTGGAATAATATAAAACAGTGGGGTTCTTGGGAAGAAGAAGGAAAAATCTTCTTCCAGATTATGAGGTTTTTGGGTTGGGAGCAGAGGGGGTTGCTCCTCCACAGGGCTAAAAACTACAGTAACCACACACTCTGCATTTCTTTTAAGAGTTTTTTTCTTAGTGTATGCTGTCATGTTAACCATGGGTAGAATATTGTGGTTTTGACAATAAGGTTTCATAAGAATACTAAAACACCAGGTACCTATTGTATTGGTGAAGGTAATTCACTTTTAAGAAAATACTTTGGCCAGGATTTTCAGAAGTGGATAGAGATTGTAAATTATTCACATTTCAGATACCTAGCCTCAGATTTCTAAATCCTCCTGACTGGTTTGTGAAGAGGACATGAGTGGCAACACTTCTTTTCAACATCATCTCTTTCTAAGCTCTCTTCCATCGAGAACTCCAAAATTAATATATCCAAAATCACTCATAGCTTCTACTTTTTTCTCCTTTCTTCCTCAGAAGATTCATTAGATATATAATTTTTTATAAGCATTTCTCTGGACCGCTTTATTTGCATAGATGACTGGAGCGTGTTCAGAGAAGGGCAACCAAGTTGGTGAGGGGCCTGGAGCACAATTCTTATGAGGAGCGGCTGAGGGAGCTGGGGCTGTTTAGTCTGGAGAAGAGGAGGCTGAGGGGAGACCTTATCGCTCTCTACAACTGCCTGAAGGGGGTTGTAGTGAGGTGGGTGCTGGTCTCTTCTGTCGGGTGTCTGGAGATAGGAGAGGAAATGGCCTCAAGATGTGGCAAGGGAGATTTAGGTTAGATATTAGGAAAAATTTTTTTACTGAGAGGGTTGTCAGACATTGGGATAGGCTGCCCAGGGAAGTGGTTGAGTCACCATCCCTGGAGGTATTAAAAAAGCGAGTAGACGGGGTACTTCAGGACATGGTTTAGGGGGCATGGTTGATGGTTGGATTCGATGATCTTGAAAGTCTTTTCCAACCTAAATGATTCTATGATTCTATGATTCTATGACATGATGATAGAAGTCATAACCTGTTCAGGTGTTCCTTTTTGAAATGGGAAAGTGGCCTTTTGGAGACTGATTTGAATTTTAGTTTGGTTGAATGATGTAGTTTTGCAGCAGCAGCTATTAACCAGAATTAATATTGGCTCTGTCAAATATCTTCCAGCATCTCTTCATCAGCCAGCCAAATATTCCCAGGTTTGAAACTGGCAATATGCAATGTTGAGTGATTTGGAAAGGGGAAAAAGGGGCAAATCAAGGTGGGTTTCCTAGAGGAGTTTTGGTATGTGCACGTTGTCAATCTGTTTTACTGTCCTCAATATCCTGCCTTGTTCTCTTTCTTTGCCTTTCATTTATGGACTTCTCACATGGCCACTCATTCATACATTAACCTGCCCTCCAGCTTTGCTCCATCAGGTGATCATCTATTGCTTGTCCATGGAAATCTTTTATCTCTGTCTTTTTCCTGTTCATAGAACCTCTCTCCATGCTGCAAACAAGTTCTCCTTTGCTTTTGTCCTTCATCTGGCATCCTGCTCTTCCAGTCCTGTTCCTTTTGTCTTCAAACTCCCTGTCTGCCCTACAACTATGTTTGCTGGATTTTCCACTGTTCTTCCTCACTCTCTTTTTATCTCCCTCTAGTACCTCCATATCCTACACACCATCTGTGTTATTTATAGCAAAATCAGACAATGTAATCTGTCCTGTCTTATGAACCAAATGTGAATGTAGGAATAAGAGCAAAAGAAAATGGGTGCATTCAGTATTTTTATGTATTAAACTGTGAATAGCAAGTATCCCCAAGGAAAAGGAAAAAAGTGTTTATAGAAGGATCCAGAAATAATGCCTGTGTGGTTGCTGCAGTGGAATCATGAAGGAAATTGTCAAAATGAAAGATGTGAAACAAATTCTTATACACTGCTGCTATATAAAGGATACCATTAAAAATAAGATCTAGAAGTTAGGCTGATCCAGGCTTGAATACAATCAGTATGTTATTTTTAGAAATAAGATAAAGATAAAGCATCCATTTCCGATAGTTAAGCAAAAGGTATTTATTTGCTAGTGCAGGTCAACATTTCAATTCTGGTGAAAAATGGAAGATAAGACTTTGGTCAGAAACCCAAATTATTCCAACTGAAAGCAGCACAGTTATTTTATGCTATATGGGAGTTTCCTGATTGTGTTTCCCATTATACACTCATCCTCACACATGATGTGATGCACCAGGAGCTTTCTTCCAAGCAAAGGAAGGCAGCCTATCATGGGAACCCACAGGTGTTACGTGCTGTGGAAGACGTACTAAGGCCAGAGAGCCCAACTCTAAGGAACAGGTGGGACATCTGGCAACTGAGCAGTAATGGAGCACACTGGTGACATGTCCAAACTGATACATACTGGTTGTCAGGTGTGGGATTTTTTTAAATTAGTATTTAAGCCTTCTCACAGAATACAGTTCTTGTGACCTTCTAATTTATTAAAAATAAAAGCATCTTCCATTTTATATATTTTTTGAAATGTTTTTGAAAAAAATTAACTAGTCCATTTTTTATTAAGTCCATTATTTGTTTTTATTTATTTGAGTCTAATTCATTAGTAAACTAATTCAAGAAAGCCAAATTGAGTTAAAAAATCTACCTTCTGTGAAGCTGCCAGCACCAGGAAGGCCTTTGGCGATCAGTTCAGTGAGAAATCATGCAAGTTAGAGCTGTTCTGAAGTGACTTTAACTTACACACTGAACCTTTCCAAGACTGCAAATAGTTCTGTTTGCAATGCAACTCAAAACACAAAAACTCCACACACAATAAAGTATGTTCTTTGTCGCATGAACACAAAAACCTAATGCATCAAGTAATTTCTCCAGGACAAAAGCAACCTTTCTCTTCACTAATGATTTCACCACCACCAAACATGGAAATGTCTGGCAAGTATCCATGGATTTTCAAACTGCCAATAACTGATATGTGGCTAATTGTGTAAGACAAAATGCTGATGGAATTCTTCCAGGTCTATCTTTTTTTAAATAAGAAAGTACTCATAATTCATAGGAGACTGACATTTTCTTGAGAAGCTAGGTAAATCACAGAGCCTTTGAATTTGTGAGAGGTTGATGACAGCATTGCTGTATTTATCCTGTATCTTTTTAGAACACTAAATGTTCAAGCATTCTGTTTGTTTTTTTTTAAATTGCAATAGGATCAACATTCTTTCCATAAAAAATAAAATCAGCCTTTGTTTTCACAAAGTCTTGCTGGTATTGATATTTATCAGTATCTTCCAGCTCCTACAGCAGGTAGTAAACTATCCACAAAACCAACCTTGACAAATGTGCCTTTAGCTTGCTAAAAATACAGTTTAATCACCCACTGTTGGTTAAGTTTAGTCAACTCCACCATGTTAGCATTTGCTCCTTCAGCTTTCTAGAATATCATTTTAATTCTGCTTTCAGTTATTGTTCATTTGAATCTATTCACTGTTGTTGATATTTATTCCTTGTAATAATATAGCATCTGCATTCCTTGTAGTAACAGCACCAGAAACAAAAATCCAACCCAGTATTCCAGTGTGCAAGGAGCTGTACAAAAGCAGAGGCATAGAGTCTCCAGGAAACATTAATTCTACCATGGACAATAAAAGAGCCATGTAATGTTGATCGCTACGATAGGAGATCAACTCATCCATTAGTAGCTTAAACATTGTCAAGCTTGTTTGTTGGCATCCCAGCACAAGAGAATTGTGCAGTGCAATATGAGAGCATATGGTGAGTATCCATCATCACGTGGGGTAGAGCACCAGCTAAAGTTATGACAGTCTTGCTGGTATTGATATTTATCAGTATCTTCCAACTCCCACAGAAGGTAGTAAACTACCCTCAAAACCAACCATGACAAATACACCTTTAGTTTGAAAAAAACACAACTTAATGTTTTGCAGCTTGGCCTTACTGTGTTTGAGCCAAGGGACTTCCATGAGGAATGACACCATAGGTGATGTGAGACGTTGCATGAAAGCACAGCATTGCTCAGTCTCCTGTACCGAGGAAGGGCTATATTCTTCTGGACCTAAAGTGATAGGGCTTTATGGTCTTGTGTCATATGGACTCACTGGCTTCCATCAGAGCTCACTTGGAGGTCTCTGCAGCATTCTTTGTTGTTGGCTTCAGATATGCGTGTATTTAATTTTGGATGCTTGGCTGTTGGTCTCAAGTGGAGAGCCTGTGAGTTACCTTGACATGGCAGTTGAATTTATGTGGAAAGATATTCTTTAGGTGAGGTCTCCTACACACCCCTCCAGCATCTCAAAAATTTAGGTGACCTTTGCATATAGGTCATTTAAACTATGTGGACAAATTTCTCAGCTTTTCACTTTCTGAGATCTGAATTAACTTTTTTGGTGTTTAACTCTCCCTATTCCATTTATAATTTTATTTGCCAAAACCAGCACCCTGGACACTGGGGAGACTTTTGTGAGAGTAATGACAGCCCCCACTGATTTTGAGTCTTAATTGAAGCTTTAACTAATGTTTCCTTTGAAAATCAGCCCTAGTTTTATATTCAAATCAAAAGCCCAAAACAGGATACTTCCAAGGTGCTCTGTAAAGCACTGACATAAATTCTTGGATTTATGTAGCGCTGTCACACAACAGGATCTTTTGGATCTTCCACACTATTCCAGCACACTGAGATGAGAATTTAATCAATGAGAATCAATTCATAGCTCAGCTTCCCAGCAATTTGTTTTTCACTATATGTGATGCAACGACAGTTTGTCTTTATAAAAGTGTGATCCTTGTTCCCAGGAGCTGCTGGGTGGAGGAGACAACAGAGTTTCTTCTCCCCTGTTGCTGCAGAATGTCTTGGCAACTATGATTCCCAGCTTTGCAGGTGTAAGAAGTAACTCTTCTCCCCTCTTTCTCTGTGGGGAATGTTTTTTCCACTCTTCCTGAAGGGTTGGAACACAGCGCTAGGGAGGATCATCAGCTCAAATCTGCAGCAGAGCTAAGGTAAAAAAGGGAAGCCTTTCATGAGAAATTTTAACTAATGATGAAAAGACTTCATGGGGAAAGGAAGGAGGCCTTTTTTCCTCCCTAACACAATTTTTAGTTAAACTGACTGGCAAACCAAGGTACGGCACCCCACACGGATGTTTAAGTCAAAATCACTGTAATCAGCGTAAGTTGCACGTTACACACACCTTCCACATATATACTACCAATGAAAGGGTAACGCCAACAGAAACTTAGTTAACTGTTAGCAGGTGCTAATAATAAATACAATTCTTTCCTCTGTGAGTGGTTAGTTTGGCTGTATGTCATAATGATGTTTTTCTTTTTATGGAACTGATGAGTCTGTGGAAGCAGACTATAGAATAACAAATCAGGGACTTACCAGAGGCAAAATAAAATATTCTTGATGGACTCCTGACAGAAATAAACAGTGTAAATCAACTTTATTAACCACTCAGACATGGAGGCCAGCTGCAGTAAGTCCCTAGTGTAATAGGAGAAAACTGAAGATGAATACCATTTGGAACCTACAGAGGTATTGCCGGTGGCCCTCACAAGATACGTCATTCTCACCCACTCACTCCTTTGCTCTGCAGCCTGCCCACAGTCACAGGGCTCTGACAGTTCCTATCATCCTGCAAGGTGATCTTGAACTGTGGGGGGGAAATTACAAAGGACTGGGGTCCTGTTACCCCCTGCAAATTGTCTGCCGATGTGTAATTTCACCATTGCTCCCTGGGATGCACCTTCATCTAGAGCCCTATACACAGGGAAACAGGTTTAGCCTTGAGCCCACATTCAATCTCCTAAAAGTGAATGCCAAGGCACTATGAAACTAGATAACCTCATCTTCCCAATTGCCTTTAATCACAGGGACAGTTTACAGGTAAATGGAGATATGCGAGACTGCTGTTGGCATTATGAAAGGGCACGGTTGAACTAAGTTAAAGCTAAGTTAATCAAACTTAATTAAATTTAATTACATTAAATTAAGCTTCTAATCACACTGTTCATTGAAAACAATTCAGTTTTATTTTAAGAGATTTTTCATAGTACTAAAATTTTCCTATTTGTTCACCTCCTCTGACCTCTGCCTGCAGTCTATGTGCATCTCAGAGGAAGGCTTTCCCTGTCTCCCTGTCCCAACACATACCTGAAAAGCTGCTGTTTTCTCCTGGATATGACTGTAAAACACTGAAATAACATGAGGGCATTTGCCCTCAACTATGCAGCAGGGTACATTCTGTTACATGACTAAAGTCAAGGAAATCTTCAAAATGAGCTGGCTTTCCTACAGAGGTTACAGTCTCTATCGTTTCCACTGGCACGTTCATCCACTTTGAAGTGAGGGCAAGTCCTTTTTTAGATTAGACTTTCCCCTTTATAGATTTATTTCTCGTTGACTCTATATAATTAAAGCTAATATAGGTAATTTAAACATTTAATTTATTTAATGGCATTGAAGAGAGAGCTTAAGGTCAGAGGAGATCTGAGGTCCTAGAGACTTGCAGAAGTCATGATTCATGAGTGATTTCCAGCCTGTGGTGATAGTTAGCTGGGTGACATTGGAGGATAATGACCAATAGTCTGAGAGAGACACTGCCAGGAAAGCATCTGCTGCCAGAGGTACATGAGAAACTTGGGAGAAGAAGTTTTTCTCATGTGAAAACAATACATTTTAAAGTTTATTTTAAAATAGAATGAGATGGAAGTCCTATTTCCTTATTATAAGAAAGGCTTTTGCTAGAACAGTTCTGTTTTGGTTTACATGTAGAAAATACCAATATAAACTGTGTCCGAAAATCTGGCACGTCTTCTGGAACAGCAGCTTAGGAAAGCAGACTAAATACACAGAAAAAAAAATCATATAACATTAGTGCCTCTGAAGGACTGAGCATTTGCTAATGAAGTGGAAGTACATTAGTAACATGAAAGGTGGAAACAAATGTAAATAAATAAATAAACACACAGTATCCAAAAGTTGAGCCAAATAAAGTTTAGGCAAATAAATTAATTTTCATCCTACTGAAACACATGCCATGGATCCAAACATGTAGAGAGAAGTGCCTACTCAGGAGCATCCCCTCTTGCATATATGTATCTGTTCCTATTCCTACAAAACATCACTGCACCTTGTGTCTCAGAGGTGGTGGGAATCCATGGTGAGTCAATGATGCCAGAGGCAACTGCCTTCAATATCTTCCTGTAAAATGCCACTGGAGGAGTAGGCAGTGAGTGCTTGCTCTGCTGTGTCTGCATTGCCTTCCTGTGAGACCAGTGAGGAAAAAAGTCCTCCCAGTAAGTCTGGGCACTCAGACCTGTGGGCATACAAGCTCTACCCATCACTGCATGCTTGTATCTGCATCACTGCCCTGTTTCCCAGCAACGAGACCACTTGGGATTGGCTGTGCCATTGGATTCAAAATGGGTTTACCCTAATTTGTTCTCTACTGTGTTCTTCTGTGAAAGTCAAGAGCCTACAAAGGGTCTGTGTCTTTTATCACACCCAAAAGCAGGTTAGACTAATGCTCTACTGAAGTGTGAAGGGAAGGAAATTTTGATCTCAAGGGCCTTCAGCTGGGAAATCCTATAGAGGCACAGGGAGTCGGACACTGCAGTTTAGTCTTTCCAAAAAAGTGCAGAATCCCTGCTTAGGACATGACAGGACGGCCTGGACTCTATGACAAGGGAAAGACAGAAAGAAGTATTCAGTGCAGGAAAGCAGCTGAGACCCCTGCAATAAAGAAGACTTTCCAGAGTCCCACAGGTCCATAAAGTCTGTCATAAGTCTGTACTAACTCACTAGTCACCATAAGACTATCCCTCAGAAATCCTTTCTCTCTGTTTCCAGGCTACCACAGTATCACTCTGGCATGACATAACTTACATGTAGAGGTATCAAAACGTGTTACACGCATGTTTTCTCCTGTGGATATGCTTAACTGCTAAGCACAACTTGGCCTTGCTGCTTGACCTGATAGAGAACAATGGCTGGTAAGTGCAAAGGTTGTGTTATTTGTAAGGGGTTGCAGAACAGAGGTCTGCCCTTATGAGCCATCTGAGAAGTATTATGGCTTTCTCTACACTCCCAGGATCTGGTTGGTGGCCCAGTCCTGGAACATTTTGGTTCTTCAGTGTTACTTGTAGTTTAATTTGGATGCATGGAATAACCCTAGCCATACGCCTGTGGGATTCTACAACAGCTAATTTGGGAGCAGTACAGTATTTGATCACAATAGTCTTGGCTAAAGTCTATTTGAAAGTCCCTTGCTAGAAATCACAAAATTTGTCAGAAGGTAGATTTTTAGGGTTGCTTTTTTTAGAACAGCATTTTTGTTTTAGAATAATGAGGGAACATGTTGTCCTAAAAGACTTTCAGTGTTAGGTGGATCAGATCAAAACATAAATTAAGATAAATAAATTAATTTGGGGAGACTCTTACAGTGAATGGAAAAAGAATCAGTTACGACGAAAACTCGAGACCAACAAATACTTTGAGAGGATGCTAGATAGGGAAAGAATGTATTAGAAGTACTAGGATTAGATATAGTAAAAGAATTTACTATTTTCTAGAAAAGGGGGGAGACAAGGGGAGTCAAGAGAATCTCAGTAGACATAATAAGGGGGGATGAAGGATGATGTTTAGTGCTTACATTGTTGAAATTAGCTGAGGCAAAGACAGTCTTTGATAAGAAGAGCTAGTCCCAAGGACCAGCCAATGAGGTAGAGACAGCTCCTGATAAGAAGCAGGAGCAGGCCCCAAGAGCCAGCTAAGACTGGTCTTGCAGCTTGGGTGAATACCAAGAAATCACTGAGCCTATGCAAGAAAAAAGGTTACTAGCGGTGACGAAGAGGAGTCATCTATCTTCACCTCTGCGACCACCAGACGACCACCATAAAGAGGCACTGCGCAAGCGCAGTTGAGAGGAGACTATGGAAATGACCTCTCGGAGCTAATTTTAATATGAAGCGGGGATAGGTCATGCATATGTATAGGCGTATTGTGAATATGTAACACTTGACTGTATAAACTTGAGACAAACTGCCAAGTCGGGCGCGCATGACTTTGGTGGGACTACCCCCCGTGCGGCCCAGCGCTGAATGAACATACCTACTTTACAATCTCACTGATTGTGGAGTCTGTTTTCCGCACGTCAAGAGGAGTTGTGGCCAGTGATGATATTTATCCAGAAAAAAAGAGGAGCAAACAAGTGAAGACTTGTTACCTGAAGGCTTCAAGGTCACAGCATAATTTGGAAGCCAGTTGTGTGCAAATGTACCATAGTTTACATTTGGTTTGCCTGTGCATTCACACACAAAAAAATGGTATAAGTGTGTTGGGAAATAAGCTGTGCTTTCACCTTCCAAGGACGTGGAATAGCACAGTGGCCTTTTTAGGGTGGAAAAGTTAGGATATAAGATGTTAGGTGGTGAGAGATAATGTGGCAGCTTTACAAAACAAGTATTAGCATTTCGGAACAGTGGGTTTCCTCTTTAGAAGTCCCAGCTGTGATGTCTGATCTGTGACTGAGAGCACGTAGCCAGAAGGGCCACCATAAATGAGAATAAGTAGGCAGCAGATACTTCTAATTCTTCTTCTTCTTCTAATTAATTAATTTTCATCCTTTGCAGAACAGGGTATGGCAAACTTAGCAAAGGGAAGAGTACTGAAATGGAAAACCTGCATATGACAGTGTTCTGTCTATGAACTGACAGCATCCTCTTGCAAAGCATTTTTCACTGAGGTATGTGGTGATGTGTATTCTCCTGAGCAGTCACCAACCAGGGCTCCAAAGATTATCTTCAGCATCTTGAACTGCACTCAGAAATTAAACTGAAGGTCTTAGAAGAATCTTACTGCTTTATGGGTTTATGTATCAGTATATAGAATAGAATAGAATAGAATAGTAATAGAATAGAATAGAATAGAATAGAATAGAATAGAATAGAATAGAATAGAATAGAATAGAAAAAGAAAAAAGAGAAGAGAAGAGAGAGAAGAGAAGAGAAGAGAAGAGAAGAGAAGAGAGAAAAGAAAAGAAA
>NC_068969.1:90250195-90255153 GCF_026419915.1 Harpia harpyja | reverse complement strand
TGGGTGAAAATTTATTGCATTCACCTTTAGAATGTAGCTCCATCCTATCACACATACATGGAGAAAATCTACACCATCTTGAACATAGCTTTTAAAATAATGCTTAGCACTTATACATCTTGATTTAAACTCTGCAACAGCTAGTGGAAAAACTCTTGTTTCTGGGTGGGGCTGGGTGATGTGATACTTTTTTATGTGTAGCACTCATAGCCATTTAAAGGACAAGCAAGTATATGATCCCATCTTAGAAAAGGGGACATTCAAGTGAAGAGTTGCAAAGGGAAATACTTTTTAAATACCTGCAAATTCAAGGTGCACATCTTGAGATAGAAGACTTGGTTCTCACAGGAGAAGCTGAGTGTCCAAAGACCATTGACTTCAATTGCAATGGTGAAAATTCAGCAGTTCAGATACTTATGTGCCTTGGGTCCTAGAAAACTTGAAAGAGTCTCTGTATGTAAAATGGTAAGCCAGTAGAAGAGATGGGAGTGAAAACATGATCTCTTTGGCTTTATCATTCAGACCGTTCTGCCTCTTATATTGCCAGGTCATGAAAATTCTGAATTTCGGCATATTACATAGAAACTCTACTTAAGCCATTTTTGTATTGATTTAGTCTGTAAAAGGAACACATTATAATGCAAATATAAAATACTTCCAATTTCTTAATAAGGCAAAAGTCCCCCTTGCTTCCCAAGAGCCGAAGAATTCATGGTTCAGTCCAGTGATATCAAAGCATACCTTATATGGGTGCCAGCCATCTTCAGACTATCAATAAACTGAGTTTCCATTTTTTCAAGTACAAAAATAGCTTATGTTGGAGATTTTATATAACAATGCAAAACCATTCAAAATTCAATTTGATGAACAATGCTCAAGAAGCCAGCCTCCCTCTTCTCCTCAAATACTGATAAATTTATCACCTCAAACAGTGATAAATAAATAAATTCCCAGGTTATTCCCTACTGATCTCTCTAAGCATATGTAACAATATAGATCAGGCGTGAGGACTTACAGTCCCATCAAGTGGCCTGGAAAGATGTGAGAAGGTAGCCTGTCGCCTTCAGTTTCCTACTGGATATCTGACTAGGCTGCCTTGTTGCTTTCTGGAGTGCTTTCAATCTCAACTTGTTTGAGTGCTTCAGTTTGCAGGTTGCTTATTCAATTCACCAATATAAACAAAACAAAATTGCTGATCTTTTGTTATTAAGTTAAGATGGGCTTGCACTTTTGTTTCTTTCGCATAATTTAGAAACATTTATCAGGAGGGAGAGACATTATTTCTACCTTTTCCTGCTTAAAGCCTGAATAAATAAAGCCATTTCTTACCTAGGGAGAAATGCTGTAATTCCTAACAAAAGGGAATCAGCATATGATCCTTTGGCATTCTGTTCTCTGTGAGTCAGTAACATTGAGAATATAGTATAATAATGTAATGGGCATCTGAAGCATCTATACCTAAAGATCACAAAGCAGTTTAATTCCAAACAAGAATTATGTTTTTCACTCATAGCTGTTATTATCCCATATTTCATATGGATGACTAGAAACAGAGAGTACTGAATAATATAAAAATAGAAGAACTGTGCAAAGTAAAAGCTTCTGATTGCTATCCTGAACTTTTTCCTCCATATTGTCTGTTGTCAGATGATCTTTGATGGGTAAAGCTTTTCCTTCCAAAAGAAGGCAGGTCTAGTTTCTAACATAAAGCAAAGTTCTGTGCTTCTAAGTTTGTCTTTTAATCTTATCTCTAGAAGTTCTTATTTTTTATTATTTGTCCTGGTTTCAGCTGGGATAGAGTTAATTGTGTTCCTAGTAGCTAGTATAGTGCTGTGGTTTTGAGCCAGGTATTAGAAGAATGTTGATAACACTGATGTTTTCAGTTGTTGCTAAGTAGTGTTTAGACTAAAGTCAAGGATTTTTCAGCTTCTGATGCCCAGCCAGCAAGAAGGCTGGAGGGGCACAAGAAGTTGGCACAGGACACAGCCAGGGCACCTGACCCAAACTGGCCAAGGGGTATTCCATACCATGTGACGTCACATCTAGCATACGAACTGGGGGGAGTGGGGGTGGGGGGATCGCCACTCGGGGACTAGCTGGGCATCGATCAGTGGGTGGTGAGCAATTGCACTGCGCATCATTTGTACATTCCAATCCTTTTATTACTACTGTTGTCATTTTATTAGTGTTATCATTATCATTATTAGTTTCTTCTTTTCTGTTCTATTAAACCGTTCTTATCTCAACCCACAAGTTTTACTTCTTTTCCCAATTTTCTCCCCCATCCCACTGGGTGGGGGCGGGGGGAAGTGAGTGAGCAGCTGCGTGGTGCTTAGCTGCTGGCTGGGTTTATACCACAACATTATTTCACAGTTAAAAAGCCTTTGGTGGTCAGCGGGAAGATGGTCAAAGTCATGTCTGGATTATGCAGTGAAACAGCGGAAACATGTCGCTGTTCCCCTGAAACTGAATTTGGTGTGACCTTTGCGGTGGCTTTCAATGTACTTGAGTCAACCAGACATCTGACTTTTGGTGGCCAACCAGGTATTAATAATAGACAGTGACTGTAGATTGCATGAAGGTGCCAGTGTTCTTGTGTAAATATGGAGTCCTCTGTATTTTGTTTTCCTTTAAGAAGAAGTTAAGACATTTTCCCGCTCCTGCAGTTATTTATCATCACCTTAATGCAAAAATCACATTGGGCTGCATAGCTGTGATTATGCACAAGCACAATGTTAGATGTTATGATGTGAGACATAATTTATTTCTCCAGTAATTCATGTCAGTGTTTGTGTGTGAAGATTTTGCAGGCTTCTGACTTTCCAGGCTGCAAATTCTCTCTCTCTCTTTCTCCTATTGACCACTTGTTAAATCTTTTTGTTTGTTTCCCACCTTTCCCCTGGGACCCACAGACAGACAGCCTTGCCAGATTCATTTTCTGATCAAAGCTGTTTGATTTGGTCAATTTTGCCACATTGGAGACGTTCTCTATTACAGAGATAAATAGCCTTGGGCTAACTGTCAACGAAAACTTGTAAGCTAATAAATTATTCCAATTTCTTCCTGCGGATTTCTCTGGAGACAGCCCTAGGAAATACACTTTTTGATTAGTAAATTTCTCTGTGTGTGTGTCTGGACATTCAAATGTGTCTACTTTGATTAGCACCATTGCTTTTCAAGTAGACGCTGGCTGAGGGGCTGTCAGTTGCCGGCAGCCCTGATGCATAATGCATCAACTGGGCCCGGAAACAGGAGCCTCATCCAAGGCTGGAAAGGCGGGAAAATTGCCCCAACAGCCCTTTGCACTGTGGGAGCAATCTGAGTTGCAAAGACTTTGTCATCTGCAGACACAAGGCCCTGGAGAGCAGAGGAGCCTCGGGAGAGGGAAACCGGTAGGAGAGAAGAAGGGAAAGGAGTGAGCCAGGCAACTTGCTGCCACTCCCTTCACTTCCACACCCTCCACTATCCCCATAAAATCACTTCCTCCCCCTCTTCTTCTTCCTCCTCCTCCTCTTCCTCCTCCTCCAGCTCCCCGTCCTCTGAGGAGGATCGGATTTCGCTTCACCTCCCACTTGGATTCCTGTTCATCTGTTGTTTGCCTAGTTAAGGACCTGCAGGTTGTTATAGAAACAATATTTTGGCTATAACAAATCAATCGGTGCGTGTGAACACAAACATACAGATCATTTATCAACTGCAAAATACCCTAAATTATGACCTTTCTAAAACCTATCAGAAGGGCGAGGGAATGCATAACGTAAATTAAACTTTGAAGGGTCAGCGATTTTTACTTTCACTATTCATCTTTCTTTCACCTTATAGGTTTAAGAACAAGAGTGCTGTGTAATTACATTTCAATGGGGTGCAGCGGTTCATTATTCTCTGCTATACCAATCTACTGCAACATTTCCAATGCAGTCAGGTACATTTTAGCAGATATTAGTGGCATAAGACCATACTTGCTTTTTTGGACAGATAACATCTTTTAATGCAAAACACTGCCATTGTCTCAATTTACAAAAGACAGCAACTGTGCAGTTTTTAAATCAATATGTTTGTTTATTTTTTATTATAAAAGTGATGAAGAGTGTTTTGTAGTTTCCTTTCTGTTATTATTAGGCTTTCTCATTTTCAACTGGCTCTTTCAATCCCTGCTTTCTCTGCTTCCCCCCTGAAATTTTGTTTTTGTGCTGGAGCCCACATCAGTGATGGAGATGGGCAGCTTCCAACTGAAAAGTCTTACCATGCCAGTTATTCACTTATGTGGTGTGATGGCTAAGCAGCATAACAGTCACTTAAGTTATAGCCTTCCAGCTGAGGATTCATAGGCCTGCTACCAGTAATAGGGGCTCTTATTCCACCTCTGCTTCTAGAAGCACCGTTGCTGTATGCATAGCTTAAATCATTTTTAATCCAAATAACATAAACACCAGAGCATGCACAAAAGCATTTTGAATAACATTACAATCTAAAACTACTTGAAAACTGTAGAGGCAAAATCAGCTTGTGAATATTAAAACCAGGCACCTTAGTGAAAAGGTGGGGTTTAAGCAGAATTCCAGCCATCCTTGAGTTTATTATGCTTTAAATAAACACTCACAAAATAAGGTGCGAAAAAACAGCATTTGACAAATTTTCACTGCTTACGTGGCTGGTAAGAAAATTCCATACTGCATTCTGTATCCAGAACTAGGTATGCCAGAAAGAGTACTAAATAACTAATTAATCTGATCAGTGGATGTATAGAAACCTACAGGCTGCAGCGAAAGGACTATCACCAGTTTATGGTTCTCACCCATGAAAGCACTTAACCCTAACTCTTTGGATGTGATGTTTCCATCACGTTTCAATGGATTATTCTCACATTTAAAGTTAACCACATGTTTATCTTTTGCTGGGTTTAGGCCTGAAATGATCTGCTGATGCATGAATGCCCTGACAAGGGCAAGTAACATTTT
>NC_068969.1:90235195-90245195 GCF_026419915.1 Harpia harpyja | reverse complement strand
CCCATCATAGGTACACAACACAGTATGAATATTCACAGACTACTCACACTCAGTCAGGTAGCTCTCTGAAAAGCTCTACTGATATGATCTTGGATAACTATTTACTGACTAACTCAGAGAAAACTATGACCTGTTAGTGGATGGTCTGTGACCAGTACAAGAAGTCAAATTCAGCTGATTCTTGTAGCACTGCTTTTCAGGAGCAAGACATAAGTCTCAAAAAGCACAGCATAGCCCTGTAGCTATAGAGAGACAACCTGGAGGGAACATCGTGAATGGAGAAGACATCTGGTTTATGACTTTAGTTTGTTTCTTCTTGACATTTAAAGAAGTCTTGAAACATATTTTCCTTTTAAAAAAATACATTCTTCTCCTTTCTTGCTTTAGAGATCCAGGTCTTACCTTATACAAAACACAGTAAGAACCAGGGAAAGAATAAAGTCACAAAATGGGAAAGAGTCAAAGTTTAGCAATTTACAAATATTGGGGTTGTACTTTTTTTTTTGTTAACTGTTTACTCTTTGCACTTGCTCACATTTAACTGCAGTGACATATTACAGCAAGGCAAAGTTTATTTGATGCTACCCTTCCAGTTAACATCCAAGGACTCACAATATTACGTCTTGCTAGACACAGACTCCAAAACAAGTCATCCAGCAACGGCAGAAAAAACACTTGTGGGTCTTCCAATAATTCTAAGGTGAAATCAGACAGAAATATCTTCTGTATACAAGAGAGAGGAAAAAGGAGAAATGTGAGAGGACAAACCCAATACAATCCCTATAGATTGCTTCACACATGTCCATTATCTCAGCTGCTGAGATCATACCCAGAGTGTTGCAGAAGACCATAATTAAAATGACTTCTTTAGGAAGTCTGCCTCGCTGATTCTGCACACATACATATATGAGCCAACTAGATGTCTAATTCACATACTTTGTGCCAGAACTTTTTTAACTCTGTGATTTATGGTCACAGACAGGGAGTTTGGATTTGTACAAGACAACTCACACCAGAACAGGACACTGGCTATCTTAAAATACAAAAAGAGGAAGGCTCCTAAAATACTAAAAGAACATATTTTTAAAGCTCCCATGCTGCTGCCCTCTGTTTCTTCATGCTCCTGACTTCTCCATTCCTGTGTCAGGTTGTTCCATCCTGTTGGGTTTTTATCAAGTCCTAGCATTTTCCTCTGAGAAATTTTCTTCATCACGTGGGCCTTGCTCCTGGTTTTGGACATGCTAAATGAAGATTGTCAAATGTCACTGTCAGATGCCAAGGTTGGTGTTTTCTTTATCAACCTGAGGGTAAATGATACATTTAATTTCATTTTTTCTTCCACATATCTCATACCAACTTGAAACACTATTTGAAATGTTATCCACATGGTTTAAACTGATTTCTTTTTATTAATCTACCATCTTAAGTCCATACAAAGGGTGTCTTGAAAGCAATGAAAGTGGTATATTTAGATCCCTTTTATATTGAAGCTCTAATACCTTTTCTTTCCAAAGCAAGTAATCACTAGTTGCACAAATTGTGCTATGCACCATTAGCCCATTGTTTTCAATATAATACTGTTGATTCCTGTTCTAATATAACCAATCTTTCATCCTATGTGTTCACCAGTAGACCTAGGAGGATATATTGGCTGATTGAGGGCTTCTTCACATGACATGCTGCAGAACAGAGTCATTAAAACCAACAAGTTCAGGGTCTTAGAGGTAGTATCAGCTTGTTACCTTTTATCTCCCTGGGAGGGAGTACCAGGAGTAAGAATCTCTCCTATTCTCTCTCTAGTCTTGGAAAAGTGTGTTGTTTGATGAGGCCTTTATTTCACCTTTTCCCTAAGTGAGAAGCTGAATACAGAGACAATGATGCTTCTTATGCTGCTTTTACAAGTGCTTTCAAGTTGTTAGTCTTCTGATTCCTCCTCTTGCTTCTCCTATGCCAAGCATACAAGTTTCAGTGACAGCTTAATCTCAACCAGTGGCACATTTCCCTCATTCCAGTGAGATCAGCAAAGCATGGGGGGAGAAGATCTTACTCTAGGAGAAGGCAGTGGTTAATTATCCTGTGGTTAGTGCAGATTACTGGCAGTCAGTAGGCATGCACTTCTCACCTACAACTTGTACCTGCTTTGCTTTTGGATGTTATCCATGGTAAAAGAGGAAGCCAATGGAGCACCCACTTTAGGACTCACACTGGGACCTGTGTATGGAAAGCACTACTACCTAAGGACAGGGTATTATTTGCAAGAAAAAAATACAAACATGAAAAGTATAGAAAATGGTATTCCGTGTTTTTCCTCTATAATAAAGCTCCCTGGAAACAAGCCAGTCTTTAGCTACCCAGGGTATTCTATGGTATTAAAAGGTAAAAAGGTTGAAATACTTCATTTGCAATTACAAAACACACTTTTCCACAGCATGGTAGTGCCATGTCCTCATTAAATGAACTGCAAGCAGCAAATGACACTAGAAGATGTGTAAGTTTGGCCTATTAAATACAACTGCAGAGCAGACTATTTTATTCTAGAAAAATAAATAAATCTTAGCAGTAACTTTAGTAAGCTAAGCTCTACTCTGTAAAAATGCATAAAAAATGTCTGTAAAAATGAATCTGAGCCCATAAAATCTTCTGCTGCATTTAGCCTAAGACCACATTTTTAGACACAAGGAAATAAGGAATTGTGATGCTACAGTAGCTGTGTGTCCTCATTATATTAAAATAAAATGTTATTTGGACCACTTGTGTTCCACTAGAGTGCTGTGTGTAAGAAAGTGTTCATGCTGATACAAACAAACAGTCCAACATTGCCTTTCATGAAATTACAGTAGCTGATTTCATCAGTTGCTACACATGGCAGAGAGAGATAACTAATTAACAGAGAATTCCCTGTGAAAACATAATTCTAAAACATTTTGGCTTCACCTTTCAGCAGATGGACTGCAAGAGATACTACAGGAAAATGAATCGAGCCAATTGAGTGATGGGGCTCTTTTTTTTTTTCATACTGTAGATATTTTTGTCATCATGGTAATAAATCTGAATAAAATCCAACACTAATATCTTCAAAATAGTAGTCTAATAAAGTTGGGCTACATTGTCCACAGTCAAGCCTGATTTTTCAGAAATGCTGAGCATCAAGCAGTTTCCATTAATTTCCTTCCAGGGAAGGAGCCACACGGAGCAAAAATGAAGGTGGGTGGAGCTGCCAACACTTAGGCGTCTGGAGAAGAAGCCGAGTGAGAGGGTTCATTTAGGCCAATTGATCATATACCCAAACATTTGCAGCCAAAAACTTCAGCGAGGAAAATAATTCTTTGTTCCTGCATCACCTTTTATTTTCTATATTAAATGGACAAAGACAACATGTTGCCCAGACATGACACTGGAAATCAAGAGAGCCGCACTCTAACCCCCTGGTGCATGGCTCTGGACAGCCAGCCCAGGTATTGCTCGCCTTGCTCTACTTTTCTATGGTAGCAGCCTGCCCTGCTGGGAAGTGGGAAGACACATGTTCTCTGCAGTTCCCACTTCACTGGAATGTTGGGGGCTCCACCATTTTGGCAACCAAGGAAAGACTCAGGGGGAGCTGAGTGGAAAATATAGCCAAGTCCCCTTATTCCCTCTTCCCCTAAAATGCAAAGCTGAACAATCATCTCTTGCTTTCTTTTGCATCCAACAGAGATCTTTTTTGATGTTAAGAAGAGTAAGATGGGAAATCTCTGGAAATACAGCTGTTTCCCATAGGGTGCTACCCGTGGTAGTCTGGAGAAAGGTTAGCGAGCAAAGGTGAGGGACACCCATATGTGTGGTACTTACTCCTGGAGTATGGTCAGACAGATCTAATTTCTCTGGGATGAGCAAGAGACTAGCAAACACAGCTGCTGGATGGATGCATTGAAAGGGGTGCTTGTGATTTAAAAAAGATAATCATTCTGCCTCCTGTGACCAGTTCCAAATGACTTCTACATCTTAGAGTGTCTCACATCTTCCTGAGCTTGTTCCTGGCTAACACCCATTACAGGAGATTTATTTCTGCAGACATAGATCCCCGTGTTACAAGCCTACAGCTAGACTGCTCCAACTTAGTGAAGGCCTATCCATTTCTTCCTCACTTCTGCATGCTCTTGGCAGTCCTAAGTCAGTGTGGGTTGTGGAGTCCTCCAGTTCATCCTCTTTAAGCTCATAAGGCACATCCAGTGAAGATGTCCTGAGTAACACCTGGAGTGCTCACAGGGGCTGAGGCTGATGCAGAGATACATCCTTTGGCAAGCATTAACAAGATCCTTTCAAACAGGCTGCAGACAGGTGGCAAGAGGACCCAGGGGCTCTAAAGTCTCCCTGAGGCCATCATGCATTTTCAAGATATTCTTACTGAACTTTATTTCAGTTCCACTATCTATAGAATTGAGATTAGTAATGTTTATCTTTAGGACTGTTGGTAAGAAGTAAAACCTGTTCAGCATTATTAAAGAGCAGAAAGAATGGAGTCTCAGGATTGTAAATACAATAGTTATCTGTCAAAACTTGAGAGGGAAATACCTCACCAAATGAGAACTGGAATTGTTGATGACAATTATATTTTACCCTACTGTGACCCCACACAAAGGTATTCTGGGTTAAGCAGGTTTTTTGAAGGCATATTGGACATTTTTCTTCTTTTCTTCCAGCACAGCAAAAGGAAAGGTAAATAAGTGAATGTTATAAATGCATTTTCAAAGTTTAATATATTTAGCCTTATATTTTTGTCTCATTTTCAACCTGATTCTGAACTACCAGGATTTTCAAAAACATGGTTTTTTAACAATTACAGCATCAGTCACATTTCCTACAAATAGATAATCCTATCTATAGTTCAAGTTTAACATAATTTTTCACAGCTGGGATGAAGTATGCCCACCTGTGTGGTGAAGAAGATTGTTACAAATGTGCTACGTGGATGCTAAGGAGAAAATTCAAGAGAAAATGTTGCTGTGTATTTTTTCTGATTTGAAGATCTGGCATGTCCAACCTAAATATTTTATGTCATGTATTATAGCCAGATTCACCCCTTTGTGTGGTTGCATTGAGCCATTTTGAGCAGCACAAAAGTACTGCAACATACCGGTCCATCAGATGGAATTTGGATTAGTTTTGCAGGATGATGCAAAATAGCTACTGTCTCCAGCAGTTTGCTCCATCGCTTGTTCCATCAGTTTCTCTGGCTTCTTTTACAGTTTTCCGTCCTACTCTAACCAAACCTCAGCCTCCTTTTGGTTTCCAACACCTTCATTTACCTATCCCCATCTTTTTCTACCCCACTTGTTGATTTAATAAGATGCAGCATGTGCTTGCTGAAAATAAATACTTATACCTGGAGATAATTGTTTTTCAGTATTTTGATTTAGCAGAAGTTTATCCTTCAGGAGTTACTGCTGCACAGTAACTTTTTCAGAGATGCCCAGCAAGACTTGTCCTTGTGGCCAACTCATTTCCACCTTTCACAATGGAAATGGGGAGATGAAGTTTCCGGTTTTTCTGCAGTGATGGAGAGAAATCATATGAGAAGCCATGGTGCTGAATGGCACTGTCTTTTGTAACCTCAGTTGTACTAAGACCAGTACATGTCAAATGCTGTTTTTGAAACGATCACATAACTGGAGGCAACCTCAAGCTCACTGATAACAATAGGACTTTGTAAACATTTGGGAAGAGTTTATGGTGAATAGCTTGGAATGTCGACGTTAATATTTAAAATGTATGCATGCATCTTCAGTTGTGAGCAGAAGCATACACAATTTCAGCAAGTTCTAAGTAGATGGGCACAGAAAGCATCTTTGTGGCATGGACACATGGAAGAGCATGGACAGAAGACACTTGGTGTGGGTGCTCACTTTCTTACTGTACCCATTTTTATTAGTTTTAACAGATCGATGTTGAAATCTCAGATAAAAAACATTTGCATACAAGAGTAAGAGCTCTAGTTTGAAGGGGACACACTGTATTTTTTACCCATGACAGAGATGTGAACTGCTTATTCTACCTTAGAAATGCAGTTCAGCTTCAATTTTGGTATCACAAGAAATGGTGCTTCATAGCACTGGAAAGAGAAAAGGCTTCTTACACAGATGAATTGTGTATCAAGTCAAAGGGAAATTTCCTTCAGATATTTATTACTGGCTTCATAATGTGGATTTGTTAAAGTACGAATGTTGGGCTTGATGCCTCTACCATTCATAATACCTTTGCTCTTATTAATTGCAACTTTATGGGGATGAGGTGGAAGAGAAAACTGGTTGGAGGGATTGCTTTCTTCTAGGTAAAGAATAGTTGATTTTTTTCTTGGCCTGTTTGCTTATTTGCTCTGTCTTAGTCTTTGTTAAAATCTGAGTGTTATGATCACGTTATATGGTAGTTGTCTGCTAGGGATCTAATCCTGCAAGTGTATTTACAGCTCACATTCTGTCTTGCACCAGTAGTTCAGTACTACCAGAGTGCATCATGTTTTCCTCTGAGAAATAACATGGAGTGTTTAAATAAGCGATCTATTCAAACCATCAGGGAAATGCTTTTCTTCCTTTTTGTGTCTCCCACCTTCTGTTTCCAGATTTGACTCCTAGTTGAAGAATGCCTTCGGGGAGATGCCACTGTACCAGCACGTCTGTGTCGCACACCCCCACGCCGCATCCTGTCCCCGCTTCCACACACACATCCCCGTAGCCCAGGTTAGCCCTGAGGGGTAGTGTCAGAGCAAAAATAAATCTGGCAACAGCTCTCATTTTGAGTGCCAAATGGCTGTATACATGTATACATGAGGTTCATCTTCCTGTATTGTTTGAGATGAAGAAGACTGTAACTTTAGACGGTGAATTTCAGCAGCATAACACTTCCTTCTAAACATTTATATCGCTCCTATGAGCTTTACCTGCTTGATAATCTGCACAAGAGTTTACTTGTTAACAGTTCCCTAGAACTGTGGTTACATAAATAACAGAAGATGATACAGCAGCCACATGATGATATTTTAAAAGCTTAGAAATAAAAATGTCATGGAAGAGGAAGCACCTTTTACTGATTTTAGACTCTCTTCCCCAGCTGTAACTGAAATAGGGTGGTTTTTTGAGTTTCTTTTTACGTACTGTTTAACAGGCTTCTCTCCTCTATTCTAGAAGAGACATTATGAAAGCTGGGGTCCTGCTCCAGCAAGGACATAGACACGTACCTGGCCATGCAGGCTGTGGGAGGCCAGCTTTTAATGTATGAACCATTGCAACCCTTTACACATGCTAAACCCAGAAAACTGTAGGTGCTTGAAGAGTTGTGTTGAGGCAGAAGCTGAGAAGGTCCAACTCAGTCTTTAGCATCCCAGGGTCACCTGTGCCACACTGTCCCAAGTGACTGTCACTGAAGCCCAGGGCACCGGTGGTATGTAAGGGTTTATTTTAAGAAATGCATTTCTCAGAGAGTTAATTGGAGGCATACATAATAAGATTCTTCCAAATACTGTTTCAAAGGAAAGTAATACCCGTGCCTGCCATAAGGAAAAGAAACCTGGTTAAAGCCTTATGTGTCCTTAATTCATCCTGCAACCAGCACCATTCCTGAGGTTTCTTTCTTCATTTATCAAAAACTGACTGGGTGTTGGGTGCAAGCACAGCACAGGTTCAGGACTTTGGCATCAACTAGTTTGCCTTTGGGTAACATCGGTAGTCTGTCCACAGTTTCCTGTTTATCCCAAGATCCTTGCTGGGCTATTCTGCCCTCTGGGAATCAGCTGGATTTGTTACTTGATCTTCAAGCAACATAGGTCCAGCCAGAGCATATACGTATTTTTTTCACAGGAAAAGCAGCATTTCTGGAGAAGAATAAAACACAGGATGGTGGTGGGGAAGGAAGAGAGTGGAAGAAATATGAAGCAAAAGTGAAAAGAGGAAGGAACACCAAGGGAGAGGATGAAAGAGCTAAATGAAATCTGGAGGAAGCGAAAACAAGTTGAAGTCTAAGTCTAGGATATGGCCTGGGATGCCAGAATATCCACAGATCAGGGTAGACTGGCCCAGCACAGCCTGTCTTCACAGGACACAGCACAGAAGGTGTCCTCAAAATGGTTTTAAGTGGAGTGAATCTATCACCACGGAAAATACTTAAACTCAAGAGCTTCAACCCTTTAGCACTCTCACCTTCATGCTCATTAAATTCCCAGTTCATTCCAAATCAGGACCCTTATCCCCCACCATCCTCCACCCTCACAGGCACCAATGAAGTGGAGCAATGGAAGAGTTCAGTGGTTTGATCAAAGAGTGACATCAAACAGATGTCAAATAGAGATGTGTGACGCACGTGGCATCATCTTCAACCCATCACAGAACAAGGCAGGGGGAAGCTGGTTCCCGTGTCCACCCCAGGTGCATTTTATTATTTGATGGCAATTCTGCCCCAAGGCATGTGCAAATGGCTCTGGAAGCCAAACACAAATGCTGCATGAAGGGAGATGAATTTACTTTGACCTTTACTGAAAATGTGCTGTGAAACAAAGCACTTAAGCATTTAGAGTCTGTTACATCTTCACATTATACACGTCCATGTTGATGGGGAAAGTGCTAACCAACCGAAGTTACAGTCGAGAGCTGGAGTGTGTAAAACTCTTCAGGGGAATATATTACATCCCCAGATCAGCCTCTGCAGCTTTTCGCAGCCTGTGCAGCCCAGGGTCTGGAAACCAGGGGTAAAGGATATCCCTAGCTGGGGAGAGGGAGAGCAGCCGTCCACAGGGCCACCTTCGGGACCTTCCTGAAGCCTCGCCGGTAGGAAAGGAAAAAAAGGCAGCGGAAAGAAGGGCAACTCCCACTGCTATCACCCAGCGCACAGCGTCTCCCCGACGGTCGTCCGGGAAGACAATAAAGCGAGGATGTCCCATCGCCACCCCCTCCTGTTCGCAGGGCTGTTTCCCTCCTCCCTTCCACCACAAACTCCCGCTTTGCGGCGCCCACGGGTCCGGGCACGGCGGGGTACCCGTCCCCCGTCGCCCCGCCGGCTCCGGCTATTCCCCGGTCTGGACTCCCGTGCCGGAGAGTTGAGATGTTAACTACAGCAAAACGCGAGGCTTAAAGTCCCTGATGCATGATGAATGGGTGCTGGGCCAGCATCTTAAAATCTATGCTTTTGCTTCTCCTTAAACACTTTAAATTGACAGCGCAATAGATCAAACACTTTTACTGAAAGGAGGAGCTTTGGCAATTTAATTTAACCAAGCGCACACTTATCAGTATCCCAGTCCCGTGTCCGTCGTGTCCGTTCCGTCCCGCTCCCCCACACACCCCACACCCCCCTGCGCGATTACCCCCTTCCCCCGGGGGAGCGGGACTGGGGAGGAGTGACAGGGCGGCCCCGGGCCTGGCGTTGGGGGGTCGGAGCGCCCGCGGCTCCCCGCTCCTGCCGGCCGGTCGCCATCCCTCCCCCCCCTCCCCTTTCCCCTTCCTTCCCTTCCCTCCCCCGCCTCTCCTCCGGGTGGAGAAGTTGGCGCTCTGCCCATTCAGGCATTCAGCGTCAGTTCCTCAGGGATCAGCAAGCAAAGTCACAGTCTGCACAAACAGAGCTTTCAAATTCATAAAATTCATAGGATTTTTCACAAATGAATGAACACAATTTTCTACCAATTTCCTCATTATGCAAATATGCAAAATATCAAATTTAGGCCAATTAGGGTCCTCCACAGTCCCAAATTCACCCGTTTAAGCCATAATTGCAGAAACTATCAAATAATTACGGTCGCTAATTGGAAATATTTGTGACAGATACAACAAATTCTTGCACAAATTACATTTCATTCTAGGAACCACTGCGCGCCACTGAAATTTTATCGAAGTCTAATTTAACTTACATAATGAGTTGAATTGAGTACTTGTTATCAAATTTGAGCAATTCATAGCCCCGTAATGTGGAATGATCAAATAAATTAAAAGGGAATTTATTCAATATTTTGTTGCGAACCTTTTTTTCGAAACCATTGCTA